>NC_091134.1:46782306-47085336 GCF_041381155.1 Argopecten irradians | reverse complement strand
TATGGAATGAAGTATTGATTGCACATGCACAAAAAGCAAACTAAATTATTTCACATTATTTTTTGTGTTAATTATACACACATATACACCATTAAACGCAAATTATTGTTAAATTGATAAATATTATTTATGCTCTGTCGGCGATGGAGCATCTTTAAGCAATACATGAAATTCAAATGAAGTATCAATTATATTGATACTTAGCATAAATAGAAGTTAATTATCAATTTTTGTGCATTAGGTTTACAACAAGCCAAATTGAAAGTGCTGGAGATGGTGAATGGACTAGAAGTGAAGGATATCAGATCATTTGTTGACTGGATGAAAACATTCCGTGCAGAGATGGATGGAGGAGGTTAGTCTAAGATTACCAAGTTGACTTATAACTCTTGTCATGGGTTCCCGAGGTGTATTACCACTATAGTGTAATATACCTAAGAAGGCTACTGTTCATGTGATGTACCCTGTACAAGTTAACGTCTGCTAGACACTTAACTGTTATAATCAAGTGCTCCAGATAAGCAGCGTACAAGCGTAATTGACGCCCTAAAATTAGCATTTTACTCCCTTGAAAAAATATTGAGCGTACACAAAACTCCCACGGAAATTGAAATACGCTAACGACTTTGACACAGGGCGTACCAGTCGTACATTTGTATGCGAGCTCGCTGGAGTCGCTGCTACCTGACTACATTTCCGTGACATGTCCTATTAATTACAGCCCTTTACCGAATTTACCGGCATACAGCGCCCAGCATAAGTCAATGACTATTTACAGCTAGGTTCCGGACGCTATTTGTCAATCCTTTCCGCTTTTAGTACTACTGCAAAACATTTCAGTGACTGTGATCAGATCGTAATGCGAGACGTGATCTGTCGTCTGTAATGACAGAACTAGCAAGATAGACAAAGTAAACTGACGGCATTTTTCAAAACTAGCGTAAGCGAAAGTCATTCAATCGTTCAGGGGATATTAGACGACATTGTTGCTAAATTATTTAAAAGACAGCATGTTAAAGTCAATCCAACAACAGTGTGTTTGACCAGTGTAGAATGTGAGATGTGCTTCAGCACACAGAATCATTTGAAAAACAGGTACAGATGTTCTTTAAAGGAGGAAAAACTAGACATGTTGATGAGAATCAGCTTGCTTGGCCCCACTGTGTCCTCTTTTTCTTGTACCAAATAAGGCGACGGCACAGGAAAAAGAGGAGAGCAAGTAGGCTATGTCAACCTTACAAAAAAAGAAAGTAACTGGATTCAAGTAAGAAAGTAACTCGAAGATAAATGATTGAATAAAAAGAATAAACAAAGTTTTAAAAGTATTTATTTCGTTGTTCCTTTTAACCATTTCCAGTATGGTAACAATGTCTTCGACTCCTAACAGTTGCTTGAAAACTCCTTGCCCTTCATCAGAGGGAGTACAAAACTCCCAGGTCAAAAAAGTTATCTGGAGCACTGATAATCTATATGAATTATGACATATCAAAGAAACACAATTTGATACACGAAATGATAGTTGATTCAATATGATGACATGATCACTGTCAGTGTTTTTTTCACTTACTATTTTCAACAGCCCATGCCTTTTCAATTGGGAAAATAACTCGGAATTCGGAAGAAATTGGGTAAAAAATTCCAGCGTGTAAAAAATTTTCAAAATCACTTGTCCCATGCAAGTAGAGCCCAATAATTCACTTGCAATTGCCCAAAATTAAATTCCTGTACTTGCCCCCCAAAAAATCTTTTTTTCTTATCGCTGTACTGTACTTACTAAAAATTAAAAAATATTTTTTTTTTAGAATTATCTAAAAAACATTTCTAATTCTATTTCACAATATGTTTTCCTTCTATTATTAGAAGAAAAATAAAACAATTAATTTGCAACACTTTTTGCATTTTTAAAACTTTTTTTGTTTGTTTCTCTATTATCTTTTTTCTAAATTCCTGAATTCCGGAAACAGGATTCCGGCTCCATTATTAGATCCCAAGTGCTACTTCCTACCTTGAACAGAGATCGTTTTTACCACAGGCGTCTGCTTCTGGTTTGATATATAATAACCTACCCCTACTATATGAACAAGGTGAGACACTCCGATACTTCAACTGTGGAACGGAATTGGAACTCTTCAAGCGAGCAGTTGCAAGAAGCAATTTGATTGGTCAATTAATTTGATTAACCAATCAGATTGCAACTTGCAAAACTGCTTGCTTGAAAGATCAACTTCCGTTCCATAGTTGATGCATCGTCCGCTACTTGGATACTTTGTGTCCTGTTTCATATTAAAAAACCGTAACTTCGAGACAAAAACCTGGCATACATTGCAAAAAGAGGATTCTTAATTAAGGTACGTTGATTAAACGAGCGGACACTCAATATTTTCGTCAAATTTGGTCTAATTTCAAAGTGAATTGGAGCGTACCTAAACTTCCGGTTCATGGAGTGTCTCACCTTGTTCATATAGTAGGGTAAGGACAATGTATTTTCCAAAACCAAATGCAGCACCTGTATTTTTACACAGAAAAACTCCTTGCTTATGCCGAAAAAAAATAATAATTAGACGACTAATAATGTAAGTTAACTCTGGAAACATTGTTAAATAACTTAAAAGCATTTAACTGTTGTTTTAATCAGCTTGAATGCCTGTAAAAACGTCTCTGAACTGGAGGTGCACCTAGCGACCTAGTTATGCTCATTTCGATTTCGTTTTCATTTTGTGAAATAAAAATTGTTTCTAATCCCAAATTGTATTATTTGTTTAAGTAATGTATAATGTATTTACAAATTTAAGGAATGAAAATCTGGTACAAATTATCAACACAAATGATTAATGTCATTTTTGATAAGTTTTTATTGGGAAATATGACTTCAAAATTGGGAAAATAAGGCATTTTTTGGCTAGGGGAAACAGCCGAAGTTCGGCTGTAGATTCGACCAAAAAAACCCACTGACTGTTGAGGTTGTCAATTAGATTATCTGAATTCCTGGATTGCATTGTAAATCACATGGATAATCTATATAGATTAGATGTAATAAAGATGAAATTCCATTGCAATTATTGATAGATCGTTAGTTTGTTATAGACAATCAAATTTATTGATAATGGTTTTAAGACAATCTGCGTTGTGTACACAACATTTATAATATATATGAATAAAGTTTTTCGATTTGGTTTTCCAGGTTTGGTAGTGTTGTGTAGTCCGGTAGACCAATCTGTGCAAGGAAGCGACTCAAAGACAGGAAGCAGTGCTTCAAAGGGAAGTAACTCCTCGAAAATATCAAATGGCAATAATAGCTTGAATGAGTCTCCTTCAAGCCAGCCTCCCGTCCACAAACAGAGAGAACTGTCTCCAGCACCACTCCCAAACCGCAGACTTGATGTTTGTCGAACGTCCAAGGATGGAAAATCTGAGCCAGCTGGAGCAGCGGACTTGGGCATTGCTATCAAACAACTAGACTTTGAATGTGTGAGGGACACGTATATCTCCACACCAGAGATTTACCCTCTCAAAGTGACCATTCCATGTTCAGACACGGTCTTGCTGAACGGTCTCCGTGACAGTGATCAAATCCTTATCCACAGTAGACAAGGTGCACCTCTCTCATCAGAGTCGGTACACTCACGGATATTTTATTCGGAACATGAAATGGACATTGCTGTTATCACTGCCGTTCTCGGAACTCGGAACAGTCTTAAAAAAGGAGGTCAAAATTCCTCAACTACATTTGACAAGTCCGAAAACTGTTCAAAAATTCAAGATAAATACAAACCAATGAAGAAAAGAAGCCTGTCGGATCTACATGCTGATGGTTTTAGAGAAGATTATGAAAATCAACCAAGCCAAAAACTTTTTATCACAAGTGGCGGTCCAGCAACGGCCAGCTTGCCTTTGTCCCGAGTAGCGACCACAACAGGCTTTCTCCCCATGCGCATGGTGGCCAATGTGCCTGTTTTACAGAGACATGGGGAGACCAGATCTCTGCTTACAAACAAAATACATGTACCGGGCAATATCAAGATCAAAACGGAGCCTATTGATAAATAACTGTTGATTCATTTTGTTGTTTTTGTATTTTTATGTTGTATTAATTTCTGATACCGGTAACTCTGTTGTTGACAAAATATAAAAATGTGAAATAAAAACACGAAATATTCTGTTTAGTGTGTTTATATTTGTGTAACCTAAATGATTTCTAGCACCAATATGTTCCAGTAATACTTGACTAAATCTTCTCTTCGGATCAATCCTTTGAGGATCTTGACAACTAATAACCCAGAGGTACTAGTTTTTCCCAGTTCGAAGAGATAGTGATGCAAATCATATAAAATCACGCACATGCTACTTTTGTTATAAATCCATAATCAGATTTACATACATGTATGTATAACCAGGAAATTTTTGTTCAAACAAATTTGCTTGACTTTAGTGTTAAAAATTTTATAAAATCATGCACTCGTAAGAACGACTATAGCTATAACTGTATTCATAAGCAGTGTTTTGTCCACTTCTTGCACATTCTTAACTAAGTGCTTCTCTTTGGTATCTTTAGTAATTGGGATTTGTATAGTTCATTTTAGGTAAAGTATAAGAAATAATAAGTCAACCTATTGTGATAAGATTTTATTGTATCACACTTTATTTTGAATAAATTTACATTGAATTTGAAAAAAAAATTAGGTCTAAAGATTTGATATTGTGTCCGTTGCATGCTAAGATAAAGGTTAAATATTTTGTTCAAACAAATTACATGTACCTTGACATTCATGCTAAGCCAATAATGCAATAGTTAAATATTCTATCAGTAGCATGCCAGGATAAAGGACTGTCAAGCTTAAGTGAAAGACCTTTCATGCAAGGTAAAATGGTTAATATAAGCCTAAATATTTAAATATTGAGTCTGAGATCAAGATTGAGGTGAATGACAATGTAACTTAATTAAGGTCACATTGGTTAAATGGGCTAACACCTTTAAAAACATCTTGTTAAAGCCAAAAGTCCTATAATTGTTGTTTGAAGGGTGATGAGGTGAAAGGCTTTCAAATATGATCACATGAATGACCTTGGCCTTCATTCAAGGTTATAGAGGTCAAATATATTTACATTGTAGCAGGTAACATGTTAGATGAACAATACCATGTATTTAAATGAAAGCTTCTTTGACCTTTATTCAAGGTCTCTGGTCAACTTTCGTTTGTGAGTTAGATAAAACGGAAATTACATGTAAAGGATCTAGTCGGATAGTCTCTTAGGCTTAGATAGTGTTAAACTGTGTACTTGGCGTGAATGTTCACAAATAACAAAAATATTCTTGCTTTAAAAATTTTAAATAACAAAAATATTCTTGCTTTAAAAAATTTATTCATAGACTTCTTTTCAAAACAAAATACATTAATTATTTCATAATTTACAATGTTATATTTTTGCAAATATTTCAAAGCAATGGTTTGACTAATTTACTATAAAACATTTCTAGTGTGTTATTCTTTAGTGAATTGAAGAATTAAACTTTATTTACACCTGTCTAGGCTCACAAGACAAATCAGTGAAATCATTATATATTAACAAGTGTCCTATTCTCAAAAGGTTGGCCTAGTATGTATGTATGTATATATATGTAATTATAACAAGATCATGTCCATGTATAATAGTACACCGGATATTAAATAGCTAAGCCTATTACAGTAGTATATTAACACGTGATAGATGTGGGCCGTTTTCTGAAGTTCGGAACAACTGGTTCGACCGTTTGTTAGTCATTATTTCATGTATAAATCCTAACTTACCTACAGTATTTTATACAGGTATGTGAGGGCTTAGTCAAGACCCGTCTGAAAAGAATATAAAATCACCAGATCCCTCTTTATTCATAAACGAACAAGGTCCAAACAGTCAAACCGTATAATCGAAAACGGCCCTGTTGACTGTTGAAAGCAAGCAGGTGATGTATTTGATTAGGTAAATTTTCTACATGTATGAACTATCTAAAAGTTGTTGAAAAATGACAACTTACGAAAATGATTTACATTGTATATCATATATATATCTGGATTTAGGCGACCTTTATATGAAATCATATAAATGTACAATGGGATTGTCGCCAGTTACGACTGACAATGTATACATAATTTAAACTTAGGAGTAGAGCATCCATTGGGAAGTCCATTTTAATGCTTGATCTTGTATCTAATTAGCAAGCTATATACATTATTTACATGTATATTGGCACATGTTTTCGTGTGTGATGAACTAGCTCAGGAATAGAAGCCATTTTCATAAAAGCAGTTCGTCTTATTCAGAACCAATTACTCTTAATGATACGACAGTGTGTTGAGGTAAGAAAACGCAGAATCCCATGCCAGAAAATCAGTCCTTATCTTAACATGTAAAAATCCAGGTCAAGCAGTCTTCAAAAACTTTTCGAAAGGTGATTTTTTGTTTTACAAAATGATATTTCGGGATAGTTCAAGACGACCTGTTCCATAGGATATCTTTAGCAGTTTTGAGTTATCAAATGTTCCAAAAATTTTCATCTTATTTTCTTGTCGCATCGTTGATCTGAAAGTGAAAAGTAGAATATGAATAAGTGCAATATTATTATTGAAAAACAAAATTACAATGAAGATAACATATTACAGTATCTTTTGTGGACAGTTTAAAAACATGGGTGTTCTTATTCATTACAAATGCATCTGGACATCTGACCGTATATCGGTATTTTCTCCGGGTATTCTGTTTTTCCTCCAACATCTAAACTTGGCACATCCTTAAATGACCTTGACTTTACATGACTAACCCTCACCTGAACGCTGTAGACACGGATAGAGATGGCTCCAGAATCTACACTGGTGCCGTCTGTAGTAGGTACCCGTCTTAATGTACTGACCACAGTCCAAAACAATATGTCTCTCCTCGCCAGGGAGATATTCCGGCCACTCCGATACAGTCACGCTGAGTTCAGGGTTCACGGGGTTGGGGTTTCTACAACAAAGAAACCTTTGGTGACCTTATCATGGTGAATAATTAATAAACTTTTATAGAATGTTAGATCTGTTGTAAGTAATTAGATATGTGATTTACATACGAGATTAACATAATCCTGCATATGGACACCTCTCTTGACCTTTACATCGGTGAATAATTTATAACCTTCAAATATATCAGATTGACCGTACAAGAATATCTAATTTGCGTACATCTATAACTTGCACATGTATTTCAAGTGGTTTAAAATATGAAAACCCAATAATCTGTTAAATCGAAAAAATATATAAAAACATTTTGCTCGTAAATACCCAGTTTTTGCGAAGGATGCCCAGTACGCCATCATGCGTTCGGATAGGACGACTTCGTCATCTGTATAATTACCACACTTGTTTAGTGGCATTCCAAACACATATTCAATCTCGTCCCCGTGTAGCACGCCAGTCCAGCGTGGCCAGGGGTTCGAAGAGGTTCTGTGTTCGAATGAGTACACGTAAACTCCCGCGGCATTGGGCGTGTCGGTCTCTATGTGGGATACCGCTACAGCTACGTCTAATGTTGGGCACTTAAATACATAATCTCCTCCTGCAAATGTATGTTGTACAGACCCTTAGAAAATTTGGAGTGTAGCTCGAAATTCTGTTTTTCTACAGATTCAAAAACAAAATTTAATTTGAAAGTGCAGACATTTCCCCGTAATCTTCAATTTCAAACGTCAATTCATTGCCTATCAACAGATCAAATTGTTCTATTTCTACGAGTTAACGAATGAAATATAACTGATCCGATTCCCCTTGCTGTTTTATCTTAATTGGAAACAGCAAGTATCATTTTCAATTAGCGATTAGATATACATGTGCAATGTTTATATATTTGCATTTCGAAGAGCGCGTGTATTTTAAAATAGATCTTTCTGGTAATAAAACTACGCCATCAATTTATATGCGATACCCACATTAGAACATTTCTTACCTAATTCATCCAAGATATCTACAAAAGGGGTCTTCTTAGACCGGAAGTTGATGTCATATTGTTGTATGATTGATTCCCGAGATAGGTTATGCATGGCAGCATCAATGGAGCCCGGCAATAAACTGACAAACTGATCGTCATTGAGAGTTTCTGCAGTAAAGCCACTGTATCCAGAAAGACCATAGTTCAAAAAGTAGGAAAGTTCGTTTTTATTTACACCCATCATCATTGGAATTTTTGTTTTGCTCTTGGTAAGTAAAACGGATGGGGATGCCGTCAAAAAGAAATTGTCAAGAGTTGGTGTAAATGCTACGCTGAGAAAAGCTGGGCTGATAGAAACACTATATTGCGATTCAACTAGTTCTTGGGCACTTTTACCGCGTAAGCATGCCAAAATCAACGTAACATTATCGCTTTCACAGTTCATAACTTTGGCAAATGCTCTAGACGTGGAATTGGCTTCTTCCTGGGTACTATAAGCCCATGGTGCTATTGCTGAGCCACTTTGCATAATGGCAGAAGAAAAATATCCCGCACTTTTCTCTGATAAAGTGTGATAATGTACACTTCCAGCGCCCGCACTTTCTCCAAATATAGTAATCTTTTGTCGATCTCCGCCAAACCTTTCGATATTATCGTACACCCATTTGATTGCAAGACCTTGGTCCAAAAGTCCCATATTTCCGGGAGCTTCTTCTTCGCCTAGATATAGGAATCCTAATGGCCCCATCCGGTAATTCATTGACACCACTATCACATTCTGTTTCGCTGCCAGAAATTTGCCATTATAGACATCTAACGAGATTGAACCGGAATGGAAACCGCCGCCATAGATCCAAATCATTGTTGCTAGTGTGTCTGCTCCGGGAGATTCTGCGGATGATGGCATCCAGATATTTAAATGCAAACAATCCTCGCTGACGTCTGTCTTGGAGTTCCACATCGCCTCTCCCGGGTTTCCAGGAAAGACGTTGAAGGCTATTTGTGGACAGGAAGCGGAAAGAGTTCTGACATTAAGAGTTTCAGTCCAATGCGTTGCCTCCACCGGTCGTTTGAAGCGAAGATCGCCAACTGGAGGCGCAGCAAATGGGATTCCAAGAAACGCGTTTACATCTGTGCCATCAAAATTCTCTCTTATTCCACGGATCCTTCCGCTCAATGTTTCTATTTCCGGTAGGTTTTCTTCAACGTCCGATATACTTTCTTGCTCTTCTGGTATTGTGATTGCATTGTTGATCTCCTCTTGTTCCGGTTCTATCAGGACAGACGTCCAAGATACTGAGGAGAATGCGAGGAGACCAAAGAACAACACTAAGATATCCATGGCGTCTGGAAATAAAATTGAAAATGACAATAGAATTGCTAAGGGACACGTGACTTGTTTTATTCCATTCACAAGTCCTACAAGAACCTTGGAATTTGGTTAGAATGTATTGCCTTTATTACGGCGGTTTCGAGGTCCCTAAACGATGTGGGTAAAGTACAATTCACCGTCGTTTATTCCCACCTTCTGATGATTGTGACGTAATCTTTTGGCGTGCATTTTAAGACGTCATAATCACCGGAAGGTGGGACTAATTGACGGTAAATTGTACTTTACCCGGCGTCGTTTTTTGAGCTCGAATCCTTTGTATTTGGAAATACCGAGTCCGTATGGATACCATCGAGACGTGTATATATACTCCAAAGGTATAATTTCTACAAAAAAACCCAAACGTTATCTGAATCATTTTTTACATAGAGAGAAAAAATACAAATTCAAACAAACATCTGCTGTAACATACACCCGTGGTATCTGTCCAAGTCAATACGTTTTAAAATACTTGTTAATGCACACTATATCAAGATTTGTACAACCATCAACTTTATTCATGGCAAATGATATACATAAGTGATGAGTACTTTAGTTGTAAGGATTGTTAGCCTGAAACAGAATTTGTTTGTCAGTCATGCATACTCTTATCCTTGTCATGTTTCAAAGGAATATTATCTTGTAATATTTTGATCTAAGTCACTAATGGCGTAGCACCAACCCCATCAACCAATACCTACCCATCAACTCCAAAAGCCCAACCCCAGCAATACTCAATAGCCACATCAATAACCCATAACCCTCACCTCAAAAGCCACCTCATCATAACCCCTACCCCATGCAGCAACACACAACAGCCACCTCAATAACCCATAACCCCTACCCCAACAGCCACTTCATCGACCCATAACCCCTACCCCAACAACCACCTCATCGACCCATAACCCCTACCCCAACAGCCACTTCATCGACCCATAACCCCTACCCCAACAGCCACCTCATCGACCTATAACCCCTACCCCAACAACCACCTCAATAACCCATAACCCCCACCCCAACAACCACCTCAATAACCCATAACCCCCACCCCAACAACCACCTCATCGACCCATAACCCCTACCCCAACAGCCACTTCATCGACCCATAACCCCTACCCCAACAGCCACCTCATCGACCCATAACCCCTACCCCAATAGCCACCTCATCGACCCATACCCCTACCCCAACAGCAACTCCACCCCACCTCACCCATCGACCCATAACCCCTACCCCAACAGCCACCTCATCGACCCATAACCCCTACCCCAACAACCACCTCATCGACCCATAACCCCTACCCCAACAACCACCTCAATAACCCATAACCCCCACCCCAACAACCACCTCAATAACCCATAACCCCTACCCCAACAGCCACCTCATCGACCCATAACCCCTACCCCAACAACCACCTCAATAACCCATAACCCCCACCCCAACAACCACCTCAATAACCCATAACCCCTACCCCAACAGCCACCTCATCGACCCATAACCCCTACCCCAACAGCCACTTCATCGACCCATAACCCCTACCCCAACAGCCACTTCATCGACCCATAACCCCACACCCCCCCAGCAACATCCAACAACCACCTCATCAATCCCATAAACCCCATCCCCAGCAACACACAACAGCCACCATCAATAACCCCTACCCAAACCCATAACCCCCCACCCCAACAACCACCTCATCGACCCATAACCCCACTCATACCCATAACCCCAAACAGCCACTTCATCGACCCATAACCCCTACCCCAACAGCCACTTCATCAACACATAACCCACCAGCAACACCAACAACCACCCAATTAATCCCAAACTAGTTTAAAGTAACCCATCAACCCCAAACCTCCATCTCTGTTAGCTCTGCTAGTTTATAGCACACAATAAAGTTTAAGGTCATTTACCTGTGAAAGCGCTCATGTCGTCAACAGCATTACCAACACGTGGATGATACAATGGTGTCCTACATGTTTATCTATCACCATCATTTCCCAACTAAGGATGAAACTAATACATCTTCTGCATTAACGTTATAGCTCTTTAAAGCTTTATATACATGTACAGTATGTATAATAGATAGGCTCCACACTATTCCACACCCGGTTGACTTCAACTTTTGACCTATGTATTGTAGTCAAGTGAAATGGTTCAGAGCCCTTAATTGACTAACTAAATATTGTATTATATATCCATTATATACAACAACAATCTGAGGCTTTGCTATATCGCTGTGTTTGTCGAGGCGTGAACTATCCTTTATACACTCTTCGAGTTTGAGAACGTTCTGCACGTTTGATATCGATATATTTTCATTCATAGTCACACCTGCTACTATAATTCGTGGCTGGGTTGTGTATTGGGTGGAGGGGTCAGAGTGCATGTGTACTACAATATATAAGTTTTGTAGTGGGTAAAGAATAAGGTCATCTTGTCCGTATTCTATTTTAAACAATATTTTAATTCGTCGAAAGGTTCAGTGAATAGTAATTTGGTAACAAGCTTATGTAAAACCATTTTTTGTCTATATTGCGTTTTTTCTCTATATTGTCTCTAAGGGGTAGGTTTTTAATATGTATACACAGGTGGACTTGAACTATTTCTTATGTTCCTGTAATTAAACTCAGGTGTTTGATTCTAACTATCACTGGGTATATTAGCTAACCAGTGGTATTTAAACAATATTACACATATAATTCTCTGTATTATTAGAAACGCCTATTGCCTATATATATATTAGTGTACATTAATTATGCCTCAAATTGATTAATATCAATTTCTGTACAGTTCCGTTTAGAAGCCAAACTCTGCACCATGAACTTTTGCACGACCAACCCAAAGCTTTTGTTTTTGTATACTGTGGCAATAGACCGATAGCCCATAAACCTATATAACTAGGTCACACTGATTACAATGCTAATTACCTTCTTATTGTGATGTAATATGACACGGCACTAGGACCTTGGATTCGTAAAATGTAGGTCTACTCCCCTAGTACTACGCTTTAGGAACGAAGTCTATCAACACATTTAATCACAAGTGAACTGCCTTATTATTATTGTTTACATCATAAACATATAGAGGTAACACTTTTCATCAAATGATGAAAGTCGTGTTTGCACTATCCTCCATCTCTTGATTGCGACTTCGTCACTTTCGTGAGCCAGTTGCACGTTACTTACCGTACCGCGTATATCAGTGTTTTTCTCCTGGGACTACGGTTTCCCCCAATTTTAAAGGCATAGTACGTTCTTAAATGACACTTCTTATTAAAAACTTTTGTTTTTTCTTCTGCTTTGAAATGTTCTCTTTCAGAGACAGTTACGACTAATTGAAAATCTTCGTCATAATTAAAACTCCCAACTTCATGGTTATATAATCAATACATTTTTTTCAAAATGTAGTAATCAAATTCATTGTATACGGTACTTACTTTTTTATCCGTGGATCGAGCTGCATCCGAACGTATACCAGCGACTGTTAAACAACCTGATGTGGCCTTCAACCTTATCGGGACAGCTGCAGTGTAAAACACATATTAACTTGTTTGCGTCTACATCGACAGAAAATAGGTCGACGCAGCCCGTTATCATATGTCAAGTTCCCATAATTAAATTGAACAATCAAATGTAGATATATTCTCCCTTTGTGTACGGGAAGAGTGAAACATGGCCTTTGTCGATCAAATGTGTTATTTCAAAATTACTATTCCTGGTACATGTACAATGCATACATATATGTATTATAGCGAAATCTATACGTATTCGCCGGCTGCATGCGCATCTATACATCTATATGCACGTGTGTGTCGTAATATTAAACAACCTGCATTTGATTACAGATAGCATCCCGATTAGATCTGAAAAGTGACGGAAACGACTGAGATTCAGCACAGTTTGGTCACATAACAGTGGGGTATGCAAGTCTATGGAAGCAGCGGTAAGATATATTCACCTCGAGGTATTAATTGTAGATACATACTGTAGATATATGTTTGCGCAGTTTGGTAAGGCGTCAGTTAAAATCTAAAATTAGAATCTTAAATTTGTCTCTTTTTTTATGTACGTGTAAATGTACTGATAATGTAATATTTATGAAATAAAAATGAAGTCAAAACAGGTCGGTATAGTCTTTAAAGTGAACAGTCGGGCAAGGACGACTCAAATTGGTAAAAATGGTGTGAATGTATCCAGTATATTTTCTTATGAAATGGAAAAATAAAATCTCTCGTCAAAATCTGTCTGCGTACGAAGAAATTAATCTAAAGTATGGGAATTCTAAAACGTCCTCCCGGCTCACTATGTCCGTGGTTACATTTCCACACAGCCTCGCTTTCAATGCTTTCAACTTTTCTTTACTTTAATGGTCAGAACTGGGAAACTAAGCAGAACTTGACCGTCGTATTAATATGTGAGAACTTTTGGAAGGCCAATGAACGCATTTAGACTGGTTTTCTGTATGATGTAGCGGGATTCGGCTAGTGTTTGGAGGTCTCGGGTTCGAATCCCGGTCTGGCCGCTACATTTTCTCGTCTCCAGTTACGAAATTGGTGCCCAACTAAAATACCCACAATGGTGTTATTAGGAAAAATGAAACACTGCATTCTCGAAACCAAAGTCACCGGTAACGGCGATGTTCTAATTATGTATGATGTAGCGGGGTTCGGCTAGTGTTTGGAGGTCTCGGGTACGAATCCCGGTCTGGCCGCTACATTTTCTCGTCTCCAGATACGAAATTGGTGCCCAACTAAAATACCCACAATGGTGGTATTAGGATTTCGTATGTCTTCGAGGAAAAAAATGAAAAAAAGAAAGAGACATGTAACGGGATTGGACTGAACCGATCATCAGTGACCAGTACATCTGTAGCTCAGCGGTAAAATATATTCGGCTAGTGTTCTAGGGTTCGAGTCTGGCCGCCACATTTTCTCGTCTCCTGTTACATATAATCCTCCTCTACCTCATCATCATCCAGTCATCATCATCACCACCACCACCATCATCATCGTCAAATTGTGTAATGTACATGTATATATCTCCATGATCAGCAAACTAGATAGTAACCGGATATTTAGATAGTAACCAGATATTTAGATCGTAGCCAGATATTTAGATCGTAATTAACTAGATATTTAGAGAGTAACAAGATACACAGATAGTCACAAAAGATTAAGATAATGCCTTGATCTTTGATTTAAAATAGATATATAAATTATTTTTAGATCTACCTACATTGTATATTTAATCAAATAATTAGTTCATCAAATTGAATTATTTGTAATTAATTTGTCTCCGTTTGTATAATTTATGATTTATTATGGTTAAGTTTGAATGCAACTGTACATACATGTATAGAGGATATACATGTGAATTATGCATCTGATCATGACACATTTACAGTTGCAGTCCACGTCAAATGACCAATTTATACATTGTAGCTGTCATGGACATTGGTTGATTGCATTCCTGCCATTAGTGGTACCCCGAGGCAAGGGAGGTAATGACAGTCACGTGACTTCCCACAGGTAAAATTCCAAGATGGTGGCCACATAGCGATGGAGTGCGTGCTTTCGGAGGAGTGTGTTGGTTTTCCCGTTAGTATTGTTTAGGGGTTAAGTATGAACTTTACTTGAGTATTTGCATTTGAGGTTCTTTGATTGTGAAGTGTTGCATTGTGATTTATTTGCACGGCTGCTAAAACATCACATATTAATTCTGTGCAGAATACTGTCGTTCGTTTTGCAGACACGTCACCAATAGCTGTGGTGACGTTTCCAGCGTAGACTACCTGATACGGTTGTTTATAATTTCATGGCATATGATCGGCCTAGTTATAATTAATGTCCCTCTATGGTTTGCATACAAATTGTCAAAACGTCTTCTTGTTTCATCTGCTTTTCATGTCACACTCGAGAGTCGACGTTGTGTGACACGGTATACCGGCCGTTTAGAAAATAAATGTGTCTATTTCTATTACCAAATTAAATTAAATTCAACTACCCATAACCCCCACCCCCACCCAAGCAACACCAAATAGCCACCTCATCAACTCAAACCCAGCCACCTCATCAACCCATCAACTTCAATGGGGACATGAAGAATAATTAATATGAATTATAGGGTCCCAAATCTAATATCATACAAATATTTGCAATATTACAAGATTATGGGCATACACTGCATGTACACTATTCTAATGTCGTAAACAAAATAAAAGGACTTATTATGTAGTCACAGGTAACAAATAAAACTATTGGTCAATATGATCTTGTGATGAGGTATATGTTATAAGGTGACTTTAATGCCTTCGACTGAATGGGACTAATTCATGTACATGTACCACTAACCGATAACCTTTGTGCGGGATTAGTATATCTAGTGATGGAACCAGACTCTTTGTAATCTTCTCACCAAAATGACGTTCGCGTGGGATATCTTTTAGTGTACATTCCATCACCAGTAGAAACAAAGTTTATTCGGTATCACGAGGTATTTGAAGTTGTCCCATTGCAATTTAAATTGAAAGAGTTTGCAAAAAAGAAGGGGGAAAAAATAACATGTGTCTTTATTCTATTACAGGACCCTGTGAAGGCATGAAGATGGGATCTTAATTTATGAAAACCTAAAATGCAAAGAAGTAAAATTAAACCAGCTACATAATAGTGTGTAAGCCATATTTTATCTTTATACTGAACCACACACTAGACACTACAATGGCGGACACTGATATGAGTATGCAGTACGAACAGCAGCAGGTCATGATTGATCAGCTGAAGACAATGATCCGGGAACGAGAGGAAGCCCTGCAAACCAAAGACAAGGAATTACAAGTATGATGAATATTTACTACACATGTATATGGTATAAGGTTACATGATGTAGCATGTATTTGCATATTAAAAGGTTACCTCCCTTGTTGGTATAGGTATTCTGCATATTAAAAAGAATAAAAACTTTACCACCCTTGGACTATTGTGATGCTATGATTTTTTGAGTGAAATACATGTCATGTTCTAGGAAAAGTATGATGTTATGTTTGCAAACACATGATGTCACAAATCAATACCTACCAACAAGGGGAGATAATTATGTATTATGCAAATACATAATTTACCATGTATATATGTTGAGCCAGAAGTTCGGACTGTTGAGGTCAAGATATACATATTGCTACACATCATGACCAATGATTAAAGTCAACCTACAAATATTTTGATATACTTTTTATCATTTTTTTCTGCAAAAACAAATTATTAATTCATGTTACACACATCTGAAATTATGGAAGTTGCAGAATTGTTGACAATTGCTGATCTGAGTGAACTGAACATGCATAAGCATTCAATATTTCATTCAAAGCTAGTTAGATTTTTAGAGGTTGACATGTCATCATTTCTCTTGGCACAAACAGCTGAAGATCTTGATATGTCTCTAAAGTGTTTATTAAACCTCAGATATGTTATATGCTATCATAATGAATCCTTTAACATTTGATTCAAAACAGTTTATGCTATATAATAGTAAGTAAATGTCATGAATAAAATATTATTTGTATGTTACAGTCAATCTTGTTATAGCAACTAAAAGAGCTATCAACAAACAGAAAAAATGTCTAATGTTCAGTGTTATTATGTTGTGTGTATTTTATGATGTACAGGAGACCAATGCCAAACTCTCCAAATTGAAGCTACAGGCGAAAGCTCGGGTGGCAAAGGAAGGCAAAGCTGGAGCTTCAAAGAAATCATCATCAGATCCAGCTGCAGAAACTAAGGTACATTCATTTCATTAGTACACTTTTCAGAATCACCATGTTTATATACTGGAATGTAAACTCGCGAAACATTTTGAAGAAAACTTGTGTGCATTAAATGTTAATTATATAATTTATTGTCATGCCAGGATGGTGCTGGGAAACAAGAATCTGATTCGAGTGATAAAGTCCACAGAGCTAAGATGTTGATGGTGACAAAGAAGCTAGAGGAACGAGAGAAGACAATACTTGAAAAAGAAGAGGTAATCTCCTTTCGAGATCAGCAGCTGGAGTCTAAGGTGAATCTAATACATGAGCGGGACCAGATGATACAGAGGCTGACAGAACAGTTGGAGGAATGCTCCAAGATGTCTGGTGCAGCAACCACTGCAGGAGATGATTCCAGCTCAGAGGTAGGACGGGACTTTCACTTGATCTAATACGTCTCTCCTTCGAATAAGGAAATTAATACTTATTAGTCCATTAAATACTTACGGTATGATGCTTCTGTTGCTTTTACTTTTTCTTTTAATTTTTTTTCTGGGGGTCAAAGGACAATAGCAAGCTATTTATATTAAAAATTTTAAGGATTTAAGCTAACATTTAGTCATAGTGATATCATCCACTCTTTTCTATTAAACCATTATAGAGAGGAATACATTGTTGTAATGAAGATGTATACAAAAACAAAACTATACTGATAAAGTTTGACTTGAAATTTTTACATATCCATTTGCTTTTAACTTTTTATTAATTTGTTAAGTTAAATTGCAAGATTCAGTAAAACATAGTTGTAATAAACTTCTGGGGACCAACAAAATCAATTTGTTATAAGCATAGTTTTTTTATACACATATTACAGACATTTTATAGAAACCTTGACGGGGAATGAAAATATACTATGTTATAACCATAGATTTGTTGTAAGCATGTTCGTTATAAACATGTTTTATAATGTATTTTCATACTAGAAGGTAACAAAAGCATGAATTATTGTAATAGATTTGTATAATTGAAAGCAGTTTCCACGAATTTCAGGACATCAACTTGAATTAAGCATTTGGACCCTGTATACATAATATGCATAATCAATAGAAAGAGCAGCCATTAACATATATTGTAAAAAACTTCACTGAATAGCCAAGATTTATTGTACAGATTATGTAATTAGTTGACTGGTATTATTGTGATTGATCATTCCAGATTCAACAGATGTATGCTCAGATTGTCTACAAGGACAGAAAGATTCTGGACCTCAACAATAAGATCTTGGAGCAAGAACAGAAAATGATGGATGTCCAAGAGTATGTGTCGGAAAAAGATGAGGTCATACGAGGAAGGGACAAAGTTGTTAAGGTACTCAGGAACATGAACCCAAGTTGTGTTTTCTTCAGCAACAATAACACATTATAATGTCAAATACTGTAATAGTTGTTTAATGATTAATATTCTGTATTCTTTATGAACTTCAGTATTTTCTGTGGTAGTATATTTATACTTTTGTAGTATTTGATGTAAATTACAATATTTGTGAACGAAGTACAAATATGTCTCTGAGAAATAAGATGGTGAACAGATGTTGTTTAATAACAAACCTTATCTGTCTAAATAATTATGACTAATGAGTTGAAGATTTAATCTAATATTTGAAATGCATACTGCTCACATATATTGTGACATATTTAGTATTTGTTGATCCTGACTATAAATTTATAAAACTAAGCGTAACTTGATTACTTCGGTAACTTGCACACAGAATCAAAGACTTTCTTTGATCCCATTGACTGAGTTAACAAGGTTATAGTGCGTTTTAATTTAGTCAAATTGTTCCATTATTCTGACATTTCTATTAAATGTTTTCAGATCCTGCAGACGACAATTGAGGAAACAGAACAACGTGCCACCAGCCAGGCTCTTCTTATCGCTAAACTTTCGGCTAAAGTTGAGGACAGCGAAGAGAACCTTGCTCACTTTAAAGAGCAGGTCAGCAAAGCTGATCACAACCTGAAACTGGAGTCAGACAAATTCAATCTTCGTCTTCAGGAGTCACAAAAATATTTTGAAGAAACTGTTCAGGAGAGAGAAGCAGAGATACAGAAACTAAGAGCAGATGCATCTAAAAAGGATGAGGAAATTTTAACCAGAGAAAATGACCTGAGGGAGTTGATATCCAAACATGAGAAGGATGTGCAACGAATAATGGCCAGGGATGAGGTGAACATACAGGATCATGTGCTACAAATGCTTGAACAGAAATTAAAAGATACAAACTCTGTCCTTGATGGGAAAATCAAAGTTATAGAAACTCTGCAACAGGAAATCAGTGAAAAAGATAAACAAATTGCTGAAAGCTATGATATCCAAAAGAGCTTCAAGGAAAAGTTACAAGTGACATCAGAACAGTTAATGTTAGCACAGGCAGAAAACTTGGATATGGAAGTACAGTGGCGGGATGAAAAGAAAAAAATGGATGAAAGATTCCGAGACATACTTGAGAAACATGAGATGGAAAAGACAGAAAAGGAAATGGACTTGCAGACAATGCAGAGTCATTTGTCCCAGTATCAGTCTGCTTACACCCAGGCTGTGTCTCAGTATAATGCATTACAGAACCGCTACCAACATACTATAAAGCCTGGTGGGGCGGTGTCACAAGCTGCCATGCCACCCATAGAGCCACTGACAGATCCCGTCGCTGAGTCAAATGCGGCACTAGTGAAGGAGCTGAGGCAGAGCTTACAAGAGAAGGAAAAAGAATTATCCACCTTGATGTCATCGCAGAGCCAACTTGAAGAGATAAAAGGTCTGTTAGCAGAGAAGGAGAAGGAATTAGCGGAGAAGGTGGTGGAGTTGAAAGAGGTGAGGAAGTCAGCAGAAGGAGGTGGTGCTAAGACAGATGCCAAAGGTCTCAAGGACAAAGCTAAGCTCACTGCCAAAGTCAAGGCCCTAGAAAAGGAGATAGCGCAGCTGAAAAAGGTATAATGCAAGAATATAGATGTCCTTCACTTTTATTACTACTTTTCCACATTTCAATATTTATCTAATGTCAGAGGTTCAATTTTGTGTTTTATATCCAAGAATGTTTTTTGTGATAATTGCATAAACACCAAATTAACATTGTTAATGATAAAAGCCTTCTGTGTATGGAAATGATACTATTTCAGGGAGACTCGCATACCAAAAATCAGTCAGTTAAATGTATAACAAACAAGACTTAAGGCATAAATATTGATATAGAAAAATAATTTGAGTAAACAGTCATTTTGTTTAGTTTGAGTTTAGAATAGAAATGTCAACTATATCTTGTTGGTTTTTTTTCGCTGTTTTTCTTTTATTGTTTTTAATTGTAAACCTTTTTTTCAGGGTGGAGTGTCGTCAGCAGAAGTTGATTCCCTGAAGAAGAAAATAGAAGAACTTGAAGAAGAGAAAGGTATTATAATTAATATCACAACATCTTGTATAATGCAATGACATATCTTATACTCCTTATATATTTAACATTTGACAAATTTATAAAAAGATTCTTCTCCAAACTTTGAACTTTGTCACATGATAAAAATTAGCTGATATGTGTATACAATAGTGTAATGTCTTTGGTCTAGTTACATAGATATTAACTAAATTTGTAATTGCATAAAAGGACTAGGTATGGTAAGGGTATATTTTGGCCCCCAAATCCGCTATTTTTCAAAGCTTGTTATTTTAAGATGTTAATCTTGCATTTCAAATATTAACTACATACTTGACATATTTCATAGTGCTATTAGGTAATATAGCAGTTCTAGTTGCCATGGCAACCATTTTTATTATACATAAATTATGCAAAATGTGAAAATTTCATCAAAATTGACCCTTTTTGTGCAGTTTTTCATCTAGTTAACATAGAGCGCATTCTAGAACAAACTTTATATTTCTCAAAATGATGTATTCTTCGTGTCTGCTAATTCACTTAAAATATAAAGTGTGTTCTAGGTTGCGCTCTATTGATTTTAAAGGAAAAACTATCAAAAATATGCCAAAATTGACCAAATTTTCAAATTTGCATAATTTATGCAAAGTTACCATGGTTATATAGCAAAAACATACTTTCTGTCAACAAAAATATCATTAAGTTTTTATCAGGGTCATATTCAATATTTCAAACGCAGCAAATTAATTTCTAAATACTTTATTTGAAATTTGATAGATTTAGGGGCCAAAAAGAGCCATTATCATATCTAGTCCTTTGATAGCCTCAAGAGTTTTGCTAAAATTATGATTATATAGATTGAACGTAGATGTGTATTTTGTGATTAGGCAGATATTTTTTGTCATAAGAACTAATGTCCGTATAATATTCATGATTGTTATTTGCATTTTAAGGAACAATAGAAAAAGAACTGCAAGAAACCAAGACGGTGATTGAAGGCTTGAGAACTGAGATGTCTGAACTGTCTGATCAGCTGTCCACTTTAACAGAGGAGAAAGAGAGCCTCGCCTCAGTGAATAAGGATCTCCAGGGTACATTGCAACAGGTAGGTATTTTATACAGCTATATGGCAAAGACCACCTCCTACATAGACAAGTCTTTCTTACTTGGGTGCGCAATCTTCTATTACCAAGGAAATGTTTACTGAAAGTCAAAAGTATGCCCAATATTAATTCTGAAGTGTTGTTTTACCCATTTACCCCTGAAACCTCATAGTAGATTTTTTCAGTCTTAATATAAGAAGAGGCTTAATATGTTTTTATGGATTAATGGAATAATCAGTGTAATGCTTTTCATAAGGTAAGGCTACTGAAAGGTACGCAACGTGACAAAATACAGTTCAAAAAAAAAAATCTCCGTCCAATTATATTTGTGTATCCCATGCAATAAACGTCTTCATGTGAGGCTTCAACAAAACCAGATGAAACCTTGTATATGCAAGCAAAACATAGCAAATGATAAGCCCACTTACTGGTGAAGCAAGCTTGCATGGGTGAGGTTGTAGTTAAAGTCTGATTTCTGGCTTGGGTTTAAAATCTTTATTTTCTTCATTTGGCTGAAGTGAATAAACTTGTTTCTTTAACAGATTTCTGAATTAGAACATGCTTTGGAAGTTGAAAGAGGGACAAACAAACAATTGAAGGAGGAGGTTAACAATCTGCGAGCGCTTTGTTCAGAAGCAGAGAGCAAGGCTGATCAGCTTGACCAGATGACACAGAGCTTGACCACTGACCTACAGACTGCCAAGCAGGTTCTGGAACAGAAGGAATCAGATTGGACAGAAAAACTAGCAGCATTGGAAGAACAACTGCAAAGAAATCAAGATTGCCTGAAGTCTGAAACACAGAAAAAGGTACTTTAGCAGAATGTCTGTGCTACAATTGTGTATAGACAGTAAACCACAAGACCACAATAATTCTTCTGTAACAATGTGTGGTTACAAAGGCAAGAACTCCATGTCTATAGTTATAGTATAGTATCTGCATTACAATGTATATAGACACCAAACCAAATGACTATACTTTTTGCATTAAATCATTCACCCCTGAAAATTCACAATGGACTGTTCCAGCTTGTGAATAAGAAAAGTTCATATATGTCTTCAGGGGTGAATGAGTTAAAATGTGAATACCTAGTTGGCCACAGTGACAAAAAGGGTCAGATGACTAAGACGTTGAGATGTGCAACATTTAGGCACTAGCTCTCCGTGTCTTTTTGTTCGACATTGTCGTTAAGTGGTTACATGTCTTGACATTGTACCACTAAACCTCTACCTCTTTGCTGCTGTGACTGACTAGCCATTTGAATTTAATATGATTTTAAAATATTTGAAATAATAAACTTAAATGTCCAAAATTCTACCACTAGCCTCATTTTGTGGTTGGCAAGTTCAAGGCTTATGTCCACAATTACCATATAAAGCCAATACATAGATTGCATTCTTCCAATTATGACCAAAGTTAGTACATTATACTTTTTTAAACAGCATATTCGGACAATATAGCTAGGTTTATGAATTATACAGGTTTTAATTACTATAAATAAGAAGGAAAATGTCACACGATTACGCCCCGGAATAGATGGATTTGGATTAGACACGGACCCGTTTTGACAAGTTATACTGAATTTATTTAGCTGTATATGTGAAAGCAGAACACACAGAAACAAAGCAAAACTAACATTAAGGAGGTATTCTTCTGTGGTTTCAGTCCCGTTGAAGTCTCGTTTCAACATAGATCTAAAACGATATGAGATTTATCAATATCTGTAGCATGTGGTCTGTAGCAAATTTTGTCAAAAAATTACATTTCTATTTTTAGTAGATTTTTTTACACAGCGATTTTTTTGCTTTGAGTAGAGCCACCGTTTTCCCATTTTTTACTTAAATTGTTTTTACTTAAATTATCACCGCGTCAGCATTTTCAGCTGTATCGAGTTAATTTTTGCTGTAAATCTTCACTGGGTTCGTGTTAATTAAAATATTGAACATTAATGTGTGAAATGATACACTTTTGTTACTTTATTTCTACATTTAATGGTAATTTGAGCACTGTTATTTTTCAGTATAAATATTGAAAATAACAAATATTTAAATGGGGCAAAAAAGTAAGCACATGGACCCCCATTTTTCTGCCTGATTTAGAAAGAACAACCCTTTCCCTATTGATATGTAAACTATTGACAAAATGGCTGAAAATAGTGCATTTTGGAGCTCAAAATTAAGGGGTAGGGGTAGCATATGTTGTTATTTTGAGAAAAAATATGACTCTTATTAATGATAACTGGTATATCTTTAATGAAGACTACTTGAAAATAAATTCTACAAACATTCATACATATCAAACACCTCATTAGGGAATTATGGCTTTAAATTCTAGTGTATGTGGTCAAAACGGCTAAATTCCAATAAAATCCACTATTTTGTCATTTTGGTATCTTTGAGTGACAAAAGCTCAAAAACGAGCACACAAACATATGTTTTTTCTTCCATTTTCTTTTAAGGTATGAACTCCTTTTTCCAAAAATCTGTATGAGAAAAAAAGTTTAATATAAGAAAATTCTGACTTCTCAGAGAAGTACATCCTTAAAATATACTGAGAAGTTAGCGTATAATTTGTCAAAACTGGTCCTTGTCTAATCAGTATCCCTGTGTGTTAATAGGACGTTAAAACTTATCAAACCAATATGTATGACATTTTCCTTCTTAATTTATAGTTATTGATTGTATTGAGTTTTGAATTTTTCATTGAACTACTCTGAATCAAATTTCAGGAAGAAGCAGAAGTATTGGTACAACAACTGCAACAGGAGGCTATCATTGTTCAGCAACAACAGCAAGCTGTGCAGGAAAATCTTCAACAGTCCATGGGTGATGCTGGGTCCTTGAAACTCACAGTAGCCTCACTGACAGCGGACCTGGAATCTAGAAATGAACAGGTACAACAACTTGAGCAAAGAGTGGCAGCAATGGACTCAGTGACTCAGGAATATTCTACCAAATTGGAGGCAGAAGAGAAATCCGGTAAAGACATGCAAAGCCAGTTTCAGGACAGTATAGATAGGCTTCAAAGTGAAGTGAAGGACCTGAAAGTGTCTGCTGCTGAAAAGGATGAAAAGATAAGTGATTTGGATTCTCAAATAGTAAAACAGTCACAATTGTTAGAGGAAAAATCTAGAGAATTATCTGAACAATTAAGTCATGAAAGTGAAATTCGTGCTCAGTTAGAATCAGATCTTGAAGAAAAGCAGAGGATTTTAGCAGAGAGGAGTCAGTCATTTTCAAATGAATTAGAAAGTCTTTCGTCCAAGCTTTGTGAAAAAGAAGCTGCATGTCAGCAGAGTGAATCAGAAATCAGCACACTCACAGAAACTGTTCGTAATGGAGAAAGTGAAAAAGAAACGCTGCAAAAGCAGTTATCAAAAGTGACTAGTGAAACTGAGAGGCTGAAAAGCAGTCTTTCAGAAAGTGATGAAAAGTGTGAATCTTTGAAAAAAGATGTAGAAACTCTAAAAGGAGATTTACTTCATGCCACGACCTCTGTGGCAGAGTTGTCTAGTCAAAATGCTTCTCTAGAGCGTAGTTTAGAAGAATCTGTGATATCGTGCCAAGAGAAGGATAAAACACTTCAGCTTCTGACTTCCAATGTGGAGGATAGTAAAAGTGAACTGCAGAACCTCAATCAGCAGAAGGATGAACGGATGCAAAGTCTACTTGAGGAAATTTCCAATGCTGAAACTAGATTACGGGACAGTACTTTAGAGTTAAATGGTGTGAAATCTGAATTAGAATCAAGGAATTTGTTGTTACAAGAAAAAGAAAGTGCTTTAGAAAGATATACTGAAAGAACTAAGGAATTAGAGGAAAATCTAGCCTCTGTTTCCAATGAATTTTCTAATGCTCAGAAAAGTGCTTCACAAACCATAGACAGTCTATCCAAGGACAAAGACTCTTTACAACAAACTTTGAGTCTGCTTGAAGAAAAATCTTCAAAATTAGAGGAAGAAAATGAAACTTTGCAACAAAAAATGGAACAGCTTTCACAGGAAGTTGCTACTCTTCAAACCAAAGTGCAATCTCAAAGTGATGAAATGGAAGAGGTTGGAAGTGCTTTGAAGGAATCTACCATTGCGTGCCAAAACACTCAGGACAAACTACTTGCTTCAGATGCTGAACGGGATGTATTACAGGACAAATTACAGGACATTCAGCAGGAGAGGGACGATCTGATGAGCCAGGTTAGTCAATTAAAGCATGATTGTGATGAGAGACAGAAAGAAGTGTGTACTATATCCAGTTCTGTTACAAACTTGAACGCTCATATAGAATCCTTACAAAATGAGAAATCTAATGACAAGGCAGCATGGAATGAGCATGTGAAGTCCCTCGAAGCTGACGTAGAGTCAGCCATGTCCAAGTGTTCTAGTCTTGAATGTCAGCTTGAGCATGCAAACTCTGAATTGAACAACTCACAACTGTTGCATGATTCGTATGTTAAACTGCATGAAGAAAAGCTCGAAAATGTCAGGCAGCTATTGAAAGAGAAAGAGTCTTCATTGAAAGAGTTGGAAATGGAGAATAAGTCATCAAATGAAAATCTAGAAAGTCTAACTCAAAAGACATCAGATGAACTTAAAGAAATGTCAGAAAAATTGAAAATAATGGAACAAAATTATTCTGATTTACAAGAACATCTACAGGAAATGAAAAGGTCTTGTTTAGAGAAAGATGACAAACTTTCCAAAACCAACAAACATTTGGCTGAAGCTACTTCAGAGCGTGGGGAATTGCAGTCAAAAATGGAGAGTGTCATGACTGACAATGACTCTTTAAGGACAAGTGTGAGTGCCTTAAATCAATCAGTATTAGAAAAAGACAGAGATTTGGAGAAAAAAGACGATAGAATTTCTGCACTGGAAACTATAGTCACAAATATTGAGCAGCTTAATAATTC
The DNA here is from genome assembly GCF_041381155.1 of Argopecten irradians. Taxonomy (NCBI): domain Eukaryota; kingdom Metazoa; phylum Mollusca; class Bivalvia; order Pectinida; family Pectinidae; genus Argopecten; species Argopecten irradians. The sequence continues at coordinate 47,058,853 of NC_091134.1, read as the reverse complement.
AAAGGATGAAAAGATCAGCTCTTTGCATGAGGCAGCAGATCAGCTTGAGAAGGAGATAGGTGTTTCTAATAAAAAACAAGTTGAAAGTGTCAAAATGATTGAACAATTGGATTTACTCCTTAAAGAACGGACTAGAACAATAGAAGAGGTTTTGGTATGTATTACAGGAAAAAATCAAGACCTTGGAGTAGAAAACTGTAACGTGCCACCTCAAGATTCTGATGTAGAGAAACAAAAAACATTCATCTTGGACACCTTGTCTACATTCAGTGATGAAATCCGTAAATTAAGAACCTCTGAAGATGATCTGTTGTCGCAAAGCTTAGAAAAAGACAATCAATTATCAATATTAGCTAGTCAGGTTGAACAATCCGTCCAAAATCTGCAGTCTACTAATTCCAAATTTGCAGCTCTTCAAAAGGATGTAGTAGGCAAGAAGAAGATTATCAAGGATTTAGAGGAAAATGTCAGTCGCCTTAGTGAGACTGTCTGTGAGTTGGAGAAAAAGACTGAAGATCAATGTTTAAAAGGGGAGGAAAAGAACCATGAGTTCAACCATCAGTTAAAACTGGTAACTGATGAAAAACTTGCACGTGAGAAAGAGTTATCTGATCAAATTCATAATCTACAGACAGAGAAAGATGACAATGATAAGGAGATGACTGAACAGATGCAGGCTTTAACATTGCAGAAGGATGAGATGATGAAATCTCTATCGGGAAAGATTGCCACCTTGGAGGAAGAAAAGAAGGAACTTACAACACAGTTTTCTGAGCAAATTCAAGCATTGGTGGCAGATAGGGAGAAATATGCAGAGGAAGTGGAAAAAAGGTCAGCTGAGAAAGAAATGATGGAATCAAATTTTGAGAAGTTAAAATGTGAAAAAGAAGAGATTTTATCTACAAATACAGAACAAAGCAATAAGTTATCCGCCGAGTTGGAAGCACTGAAAGAAGAAAAGGCAAAAACAACAAAAACAATGGAGGATAAAATAGACACTTTGGAAAGAGAACTTGAACAATCAAGACTGGAATGTGATGCACAGATTCAAGCATTTAAACAAGAACAAGAGAAATCGTGTAACCTTGGGATGAAATTAGATGAACTGGTACAGGAAAATGAACAGAAGTTAAGGCAACAACAAGACGATTATCGTCAAGAAAAAGAAGCTGTCATCAAGCAGTTCTCCGATCAGATCGAAAATCTAACAAAGGAAAGAGAGACATCGGCACAGGTCAATAAGGACCTTGAAACATCACTGGCTGCTCATACGCAAACAATACACTCAATGAAAGATCACATCGGAGACTTGACAACTTCAGCGGAAGAAACCAATGAACATTCTAAAATGTTAGCACAGGAAACAGCAAAAGAAATAGACAAGCTCAACAATGAATTGCATCAGATGTTGAAGGAGAAAGAATTGGTCGAGGAGAAACTTTTGGCCAATGAAAAACAGAATGAAGAAAAAATGATTCAAAAGGCTAATGAAATCAAGCAGCTTTTAGATGAAAATCAGTCGTCAAAGCAATGTCTGAGTAAGGAAATCCAGCGCATGACACTTGCTACTGAAGAACTGGAGACTAAAGTACAGGTCTTACAGAAAGAACTATTAGATAAAGATGAATGCAATCAAAAGACTTTAGACAACTTAGAAAAATTAAGAGCAGAAAAGGAAGACATTGTTTCCACTCTACAACAGCATGTTAGATCATTGGAAGAGGAAAAGGAACAGCTTCTAAAATGTCACAGAGATGCTGTGTCGGTTAACGAGGAAAGTACAAAAAGACAACTTGCAGAGATTGAGGATTTAAGGATAGAAAAAGAGTCGATAATGAAGAACTTCCAGGAAAATATTGGAAGACTTGAACTTGACAGAAATGAACTTTCAGTTCAAATGGCAGATAAAATACAAATGTACGAATTGGAGAAAGAGAAGAGCATTCAAAAGTACACAACTGAGTTGAGAGAAAGAGAGGCTGATGTTGATAGACTGAAAGCAAATGTGCTCAATTTGGAAAATGAAAAAGAACAACAATCTTTTGAGAACCGAGAAAGTGTTGAGCAGATGAGAGCAGAATATGAATCTTTGCAGATGGAAAAGGAAAAGGCTAATGTGTCTCTGGAAGAGAAACTAAAACTGTTGGAGATCGAGAAAGAAAAAATTCTATCTGAATCATCGGCTTCACTTACTGATAGGGACGCCACTGTAAGAACACTCAATGAAAGTTTGGCTACACTTAAAGAAGAGAAAGAGAGCATATACCTTGAAAAGACAAATGAAATACAAATGCTTAAGGAAGAAAATAACACCATTCAAAACAGTTTAGGTGCAGAGTTGGATATACTCAGAAATGAAAAAGATAAGCTGGAACAAGAATGGAAAGAAAAATTTGAAAGACTTGAACACCTGAAGGCAGAACTTTCAGAAGAGTTAGAGAGGAAAATGAATGAGATGTCAAAAGAAAAAGAAGATATAGAAAGTAAATCCAATAATTTGATTCGTTTATTGGAGGAGGAAAAAGAAGGTTTTGTTCTGCAATTATCAAAACTGACAAAAGCAACAGAAAATGAAAAAGAGAACACGAAGCAACTCCAGTGTGAAATGGAAGATATGAAATCAAGTAATGAATCAATCATTGAAAAGCTACAAGAAAACATTGATGCATTGGAACAAGAAAAGCAAGAAATAATTCAGTCATCATCTGAACGGCTTGATTCACTGAGTAGTGACAAAGAGAAAGAGATTCAGGAACTGAAAACATCACTTGCATCTGAAATAAACAATGGAATGGAGGTAGCAGAGAGTTTATCACTGGAAATAATGAAATCCTCAGAACTGGAAGAGAAATTACAATTACAACATCAAAAGCATGAAGAAGTTACAAAAGAAGTCAATGCTTTGAAAGAAGACATAAGCGCATTGACGTCAGAAAAATGTTCGCTTGAAGACAACCACAGTACAGACAAAAAAACAATAACAAAGTTAAAAGAGACAGAGGCTGAATTATTAGGAGACATTGAAGCCTATCAGACCAAGTTGAGCAAAGTGGAGTCGGAATTGGCATCATCACGAGATGCTGAAGATCTTTTAAATGACAAGTTAGATAAAGCTCAATGTAAGCAAGAGGCTACAGATTCAGAACTAGCATCAACAGTCACCAACCTATCACAATCTCAAAAGGAATGCAAGGAATTGATTAAAACGGTTGAAACTTTGAAAGATGACTTGGACAAGACCACAATCCAGTTTGATGAAGTTGAGAAAAAATGTAAAGATGTTTGTGAAGAACGAGAAAATTTACTTCTGCAAGTGGAAGAGATGTCGAAAGCAGCAAAAGCCGAATCTGAAAAAATGGAAATTCTGTCTCAAAGTTTGGAAAATGTGTCTGCTACCTTGATGGAAGTTAAGAAAGAAAAAGATGATATTTTACAAACTCTGCAACACAAAACTGAACTAATAAATGATAGTTGCCAAGAAAAGGAGTACCTGTCTCAAACCTTAACAGTATTGAAAGAGGACAACTTAAATTTGTCTCAAAATCTGGAGGAATTACAAAGAAAGATGGCCGAAAACGAAGAAAAACTGCAACAAAGCATCAGATCCCTAACTGCTGATAACATCTCACTTCAATCAAAAGTTCAGGAATTAAATAGTGCATTATCCTCTGAATCACTAGAAAGAAATAATTTAGAAGCCAAAGCTGAAGACCTTCAATCCCAGAAAGACAGTTTGGTGTCCAAAATGGATGAGGAAATAACCATATTGAAACAGAAGCTAACTTCTTCTGATGAAAACACAAAAGATCTTGAAAATACCGTTAGTGTTCTACAAATGGAGCTGAACAACCTTACTGCTTCTCACAGCACACTGAAGACAGAGTTCCAACAGGTGACAGAGCAATACATGCAGGCCGAGACAGCTTGTCTTCAGGCAAAACATGAACACGAAGAAGCGGTGCAAAGGATTGAACAAACAAGGAAAGAAATGCAGATGGTTTCTGAAAACTTAAAATTGGCAGAGGGAGAGAATTGTGAACTTCAGAAAGAGCTTCAGAAGCTCCAAGCTGAATATAGCGTGGTTACAGAAGATCTAAAAACTTCAAATATTGAAGTTGCCAACACAAAGGCTTCGTTATCTACCCTTAAAAAAGAGTTGGCCGATACATTATCAGTAATGGAACTGTTGAAATCAGAAAAAAATGATCTCTCTCAAATCGTTCACAAGAAAGTGGATGATTTGAAAACGATGACTGATGCAAAGGAAGAGCTTGCTGAAGCCTTAGAGAAAATGACGACACGACTCAACAAAAAGAGGAAGAAGTTAGACGATGTTACAGTTACCTTGGGCAAAGAAAAACAGGACATTCAAGATAATCTAGAAGCTACTGAAAGAGAAAAAGATAACCTAGCCCAACAATTGGAAGCAATAGAAAAGAATTTAAAATCAGTTTCTGAAGCCAAGCAAAATTTAGCAGAAACACTCAAAAATCTAAATGGTGAGCTTGTTGGCATATCAGAAAAGCTTGTGAAAGCAGAAACAATATTGGATGCAGCAAACAAAGAAAAAGATGAACTGATCAGCGAATTGGGAAGTGCTAAAACAGAGAAGGAAAATTACGCCAAACAACTTGACACACAGAAAAACATGTCTGAAAGCATGGGAATGGAAAAGGCTAAAATTATTGGTGACCTTAGCTCATTGGAAGAGGAGCTGAGAACTACTAGTCAGACTTTGGAACAGACAAATTCTGAACTAAGAGAGCGAGAATGCCTTATTGAAAGCCTCAAAAAGGATTTGCAATGGTCAGCAGAAGAAACAACACAACTACAACAGCAGTTGGCTGAAAGCAATACTTCCATGGATCATTTGAAACAAACATGCATGGAAAGACAAGATGATTTACATTCTCTTAACAGTGACCTAAATCAATTGAAGGAAACCAATACAGGATTATTAAAGGATCTTGAGGAAAGTAAAAATGTTATTCAGACACTGGAAAGCACCAGAGATGAACAGAAACTGACCATTGATAAACTCCAAACCAATATTGTATCGCTTACTGAAAAACTTGACCAATTGGAACAGGAGCTGAAAAAACAGCTTACAGAAAAAGATGAGTTAATTGATGAGTTGACAAAGGCAAATAGGGAGAAAAAGTCACTAACATCCTCGTTTGAAAAGAAAGAAGAAATCTGCACAAAGTTGCAGCATGACATTTCAGCTTTGTCAAGCGAGTACAAAGAACTTGAAACTGCCCTGGCAAGTGTACAGAAAGAGAAGGAATGTTTATTGATTGAGAAACAAGAAAGTGACAATGTCTTGAGGGAACGTTTGGAAAGCTCGGATCAACTTGAAAAACGCATTCATGATATGGAAGCTGAACAATTGACACTTTCATCAACTCACGACAATTTGAAAATGGAATTAGTGAATGTTGAAGCACAGTTACGCCAGATGAAGCAAAACAAAGAAGCCATGGAGGGAACTTTAAAAAAGTTGGAAGAAAATTGTGATAATTTAAGTGAAAAGTTTCAACATGCACAAGAAGCATTAAAATTGAATGAAGAGCAAATAACCCAACTGGAAAAATTGGTATCTGAGAAACAAACTGAACTTTCTGTAATGATGGAAAATGATACAAAGAAATCAGATGATTTATCCCAACTTACAGAGCAAGTAGATATGCTTCTAAAAGAAATGAAACAAAAAGAAAATGAAATTCATTCAGAAAAGATTGTTACCAAGAAAGCCATTCAGGATTCAAAAGATCAGGCAGGGTGTCACCTTGAGGAAAAGCAAAAGCTTCAAGCAATGCATGAATCTAAGGAACAGACCTTGAAGCAAGAACTGGCAGATCAGACAGACAAAATATCAACAATGTTGCAGGAAATCAACAATATCAAGGATTCTAAACATGAAACTGAGACTAAACTTACTTGTCTTCAAATGGAAAATGACCAACTGACACAAAAAATTGCAGACACTCAAGCTCAGGTGGTCACACTTGAATCAGAACAGATCAATTCCTCAATAAAGCTTGATGATTCCATACAGCAAATGTGTTCTATTGAAAGGGAGAAGGAAGAACTCCAAAGTCAATTAACAACTCTGGATAGAGATTCTTCTGATAAAATAAGATCACTACAGAAGGAAAATTGTGAAATGTCAGAGAAACTTGCAGTACACCAGAAAACAATTTCGATACTAGAATCAGAAAAGATGGACTTGAAATTGGGCCAAGAGGATCTTTCTGGGCAGCTTACTGGTCTTCAGACCACCCTTCTTGAGGTACAATCAAATATGGAGTCCTTGAGGAAAGAAAATGATGATCTTACTGTTCAGATAAATGAACTGAAAGACGTCAAAACATCTCAAGAAGCACAGATCAGTATTCTTGCATCACAGTGTGAGAATTTGGAGTCTACACTGTACAAAGAAAAGGAAAATTTGAGGAATCAACTAAGAGAAAAGGGGAAACAGATTGCTGATCTTAGTACTTCATGCAAACAGATGGAGGCAAAGGTAGAGGAAACTGAGCAACAAGTTCTTGAATGTGAAAAAGATCTGACTGCAGGAAAGAAAGAAAATGCTGAGCTGACATCATTACTTCAGGCAAGTAAAAATGAAAAGAGTTCTGTTGAAAGTGAGAGGGATGCCCTGATTCAACAATTAGCAGCTTCACAAAATCAAGTCTTAGCACTTGAAAATGAACAGAGAAATTCTACAAGTTTGCTTGAAGAATCATTCCATGCTAAAAGTTCTATTGAGGATGAGAAAACACAGATATCTCAAGAACTGGCAGATTTTCAACTTCAACTTACAAAACTGGAGACTGAATCGTCTGCTCAAATAAAGACACTCAAGGAGGAAGCTGAAACATTGTCTGAACAACTAGCAACATCACAGGATAACATAGCAACATTGGAATCAGAGAGAGGAGACCTGAAACTTGTCAAACAGGATTTCTCTAAAAAACTGTCTAGTCTTCAGGAACAATTGTCAAATGAACAAGCTGATACAGATTCTTTAAGGAGCGAAAAAATTGAGCTAAATGCAGAGATTAGCAAATTGAAGGAAATTCAGTCCGAACAGCAGGGACAAATTGCTATATTAATTTCTCAGTGTGAAGACCTGGATTCTGCTAAGCATAATGAGACGAAAGCCTTGGTGAATCAAATGAAGGAGAAGGAAAAGGTTATAGCTGAGGTTGTTGGATCAAACAATTCATTGAAAACCGAATTGGAGGAAACTGAGCGTCTTCTCTCTGAATGTAAGAAGGATCTCGTTGCCATGGAAACAGAAAACAAAGAGCTTATGTCATTACTTGATGAAAATAGAACTGAAAAGAGCTCTGTTATATTACAGAGAGATGCATTGTCTAAGCAATTAGAAGCTGCTCAAAACCAAGTCTTAGAATTGGAAAATGAACTGAGGAATTCAACAAATTTACGCGAAGAGTTGTTCAATGCCAAAACTTCTATAGAGGATGAGAAAGCAAAGATATCTGTAGAACTGGCTGATTCTCAACTTCAATTGGCAAAATTGGAAACTGAGTCATCTGCTCAAATAAAAACACTCAAGGAAGAAGCTGAAAAATTATCTAGACAACTAGCAACATCACAGGATACCATTGAAACATTGGAATCAGAGAGAGGAGACCTAAAACTGGTCATGGATGATCTCTCAGAACGACTGTCTCATCATCAAGAACAACTGTCAAAGGAACAAGCTGATACAGATTCTTTAAGAAGCGAAAATAATGAGCTAAATGCAGAGATTAGCAAATTGAAGGAAATTCAGTCCGAACAGCAGGGACAAATCGCTATATTAATTTCTCAGTGTGAAGACCTGGATTCTGCTAAACATAATGAAACAAAAGCCTTGGTGAATCAAATGAAGGAGAAGGAAAAGGTTATAGCTGAGGTTGTTGGATTAAACAATTCTTTGAAAACCGAATTGGAGGAAACTGAGCGTCTTGTCTCTGAATGTAAGAAGGATCTCGTTGCCATGGAAACAGAAAACAAAGAGCTGATGTCATTACTTGATGAAAATAGAACTGAAAAGAGCTCTGTTGAGATAGAGAAAGATGCATTGTCTAAGCAATTAGAAGCTGCTCAAAACCAAGTCTTAGAACTAGAAAATGAACAGAGGAATTATTCAAATTTGCTCGAAGAGTCGTTTAGGGCTAGAACTTCTATCGAGGATGAGAAAGCAAAGATAACTGAAGAACTGGCTGATTCTCAATTTCATCTCTGTAACCTTGAAACAGAATCATCTGCTCAAATAAAGACATTGAAACAAGAAGTTGAAACATTGTCAGAATGGCTTGCATCATCACAAGATCACTTAGCAAAATTAGAATTAGAGAAAACAAATTCGGATTTGATACAGGAGGAAATTTCTCAAAAACTTGGTTGTCTCCAGGAAAACCTTTCTAAGAAACAATCTGATGTTATGTTAGTAAGGAAAGAAAAGGATGAGCTTGATGCAGAGGTCATTAGACTAAAGGACATGCAATCAGAGCAACAAGGACAAATTGATATTCTAGCTTCTCAATGTAAGGACTTGGATTCATCTATATACAAAGAAAGGAAATCTTTCATGTATCAATTGAGGAGAAAAGAACAAGAGATGGCTGACGTTTGGGCATCATATAATGTGATTAAAACCAAATTAGACGAAACTGAGTGTCAAGTCATTGAGTGTAAAAGTGATCTAACTGAGATGGAAACTGAAAAGAAGAAGCTTAAGCTGTTACTTGAAGAAAATGAAAAAGACAAGATCAACATAGAGAAGGAAAGAGATGCCTTGTCACAACAATTAGCAGCTTCTCAAAATCAAGTTTTAGCACTGGAAACTGAACAGAGGAATTCTACAAGTTTGCTTGAAAAGTCATTCAATGCCAAAAGTTCTATTGAGGATGAGAAAACACAAATATCTCAAGAACTAGCAGATTCTCGACTTCAACTTACAAAATTGGAAACTGAATCGTCTGCTGAAATAAAGACACTCAAGGAAGAAGCTGAAACATTGTCTGAACAACTAGCAACATCACAGGATAACATTGCAACACTGGAATCGGAAATGAAAGAATTAGAGTCGGTCAAGGAGGATATTTCCAGTCAACTGTCTAGTCTCCAGGAAAACCTTGGAAAGGAACAATCAGATTTGTTAATAGTTAGGAGAGACAAAGATGAGCTGACTAATGATATTATCAAACTAAAGGAAGTTCAATTGGATCAGCAAGCACAAATTGCTATACTAGTTTCTCAGTGTGAGGACTTGGATTCTTCTAGTCATCAGGAAAGTAAAGGCTTCAAGGAGCAATTGAAAGAGAAAGAAAGACATATATCTGATGTCAGTACTTCAAACAAGCTACTGATGGCAAAAAATGAGGAACTTGAACAGGAATGTATTAGAAAGGAGGCATCTCTAGCTGTAACAGAGAGAGAAAGGACACAGTTGCAATCTTCGTTTGATGAAACCTGCTCTCAGATGGAGTCTTTGAAGCAAAAAAGAGAACAATTGTCAGAAAAGTTAACAGATGTTCAGACAAACCTCACTTCACTGGAACAGGAAAAGCAAAGGAGTGACTCTATGCTTGATGATTATGCTGTTCAGCTTAAGTCTGTCACAGAAGAAAGGGATGAATTGTCTCAGAAGTTGGCAAATACTTGTGTGCTACTAGCAACGCTGGAGACAGATAAGAAGATATCTGATGACTTGGTGAAAGATTATTCTGACCAACAAAATTCTGCAAAGGAAGAGAAAATCAATTTAAGTCATCAATTAGAAAGTGTTAAATCACAGTTAGTAGAACTTTCGTTAGAATTAGAGGAAAATGTAAGAGAAAAGCAAGCAACAGATACAGAACTGCACTCTCAGATAAGTGTTCTTCAAGCAGAAACAAACTCACTACAGGAAAATCGCAATACACTACAGAGTGTATTCAAGAAAACTCATTCTGCAAATCAGGCATTAGAAAAAGATTTGAACTCGGCCAAAAATATTGCTGCTGAGAAATCAAAGGAACTGCATTTGATGGAAACTCAGCTGGAGAAAGTAAAGGAGGATTCTCAACAAAGTTTGGATAGTCTACAAAAGGAAAAGGAGAATCTGCAAGATAAAATGGGACAATTGAGAGAGGAGTTCAATCAGAGCTTGAAAGTTTTGGAAGGAGAAAATGAAAAACTTCAAAACCAGTTTGTTGATGTCCGAGAACAGTTGAGAGATTTTGAATCACGAGTTCAGGAAGAAAGAAGCAAAGAGGAAGAGACACGTCTAGCACAGTTCAATGAATCTGTTATCATGGAACAAAAAATGACTGAACTCAAGGAAGAAATTTCAATTAAAGAGAAAGAAGTTTCCACCCTTAAACAGAGGTTGACAGAGAAAGATACTGCACTTATGGATATACATGAAATGAACATGAAAAATGAGGATTTAAATAGAAAGCTTAAAGAATGCCAACAGGAGTTAATGGAACAGAAAAGTCAAAATAGTATTCTTGTTCAAGAGACATTGGAATTACAGAATGCAAAATACTCCTTGGAAATCTCATCTTCTTCAATGATAAAAACACTGGTGCAGGAAACGGCGAACTGCAAAAAGGAAATGGATATTGCCACTATGGAACTAGCATCTACAACAGAACATAACCACATACTACAGGACAGACTGACAGAACTGGAGCTAATGAAGGATAGTTCTGAAAAGGACAAGGAGAGCCTACAAACTGAAGTTGAAATGTTGTCTGTGAAATGTGATGGACTCACAAAGGATTTTCAACAAAAAGAGTTGGATCATGATCTTCTTCTAAACCAAAAAGACAATTTAGTGAATATCAACCAGAAAGTTGAAGATGAGTTAAGTTCACTACAAACAATGCATTCAGAGCAAGGCAAAAGAATGGATGAGCTTCAAGATGTTCTTGACGGAAAAGAGGAAGAAATTACTTGTTTGAAGTCTACTTGCAGCGATTCTGAAAGAGAAGTTGAAAATATCCGACTACAAATGCAAGAATCATCTCAACAGTTGGAGAGTGTAATAGATGCAAGAAATCAGCTACAGAAGGAGATTGAATCGCTAAAAGATGACAATTTGCAGCTGAAAGAAATTGAAACTGAGAAAAGGATGATTACCAAAACACTAGAGGAAATGTTGGAGAAGGTGAATTCTTCGGAGCAAGAAAACCAACTGTTTGACCAGGTAGAGGACTTGGAAGGCCAGGTGAGATCTGCTACAGATGAGATCAAGGTCGTTAATGACGACAAGGACACTCTTCAAGTACGTCTACAGGAAGCTATACTTGATAATGAACAGCTTAAAACACAGGTAAATATACATTTCCTGTATAGTTTGAGAGACTTTAAATTTGATTTTTCTTTCAAAAAATGAAAGGTGTAAAATTAATTCTCTCAGATTACACAGAAATATGAAGACTTCACATGCTCCTTCAGTGCTGAAAAATGTAGGTTCAACATCACAGTTACTGCTATTTTAATAATCAACACCACAACATTAAGTTACAATACTTTAATAAAATGAAAATTGCATATAAAAACCTTAATTGACAACCTAACAATAGGAGGATAATTTTTGAGTGTTATTTAAATCATGGTTTAATTGTGTGTTCCAAATTCATATTGCAATTTCAAAGAATAATATATGATGTATATTTTTGAAAAGATCAACAAAAATATAAAATGTCATCTAGTAGCGTAAAAGAAAAGTGATCATAATTAGAAAATTACTCAATTAGTACTATTGACTTAAAGCATATTCTTTCTGTATGAAGCAAATCAAGGGATTAATTTGTGAGATTTACAATTGACAGACAAACGTAACACTTCTACTTATTTCCCAGAGATATTCGTTTATTAAGTAAAACTATTCTGTCTTTGCATATTACAGAGTTAGCTCCCTTGCTGGTAGATATTCATTGTGACGTCATTATTTTGTGGGCGCAATCAACGTCAATTTGTCTGAAAAATATGACTCTACGCTCACAAATACATGACATCGCAATCAATACCTATGGGCGAGGGTAGATAACTCTAATGTGCAAATACAGAATAAGCATGTATGTGTGCAAGTCCAGCATGTGTTTGTATGAAACTATGTTAAAGTTAACGTTATGTAATGATACACAGCAATTATAAAAGTTAGACATTTAAAACAGTTAACAGAAATACTTATAGAGCAGCACAACCAATATACATGAATTTGTTTAACAATTTAAGATATATTCATGTATGATATCTAATTCTTTCTAGGTGAACCATATTTAATAACTGCATAATTATATAACATGTTCACTACACAGTTGTGTATTATCTAGCTATTCTGCTCTACGATAATCCTTACTGATTGATGGTAATGAGAAAATTGCATTATATCATATGAAATGCTTAAAATAATGTTAAAAATCGATGTGCTAATACTTAAAAAGTAATAAATAATTTTGACTCTTGATACATGGATTAAGCACTCATTACCCTTTTTTTTTTTCTAGTGTTTAAAATTTTGTCTTACTAAAAGATACAACATCAATATGCTAAGATAACGATTCCAACTTTTTTTACTTTAACTGTAAAGTTAACTTTGTAAATTAAGTTTAAATATGAGTTACAAATTTAATGATGATGATTATAGGAACTCATATTTATTTTGATATGATAAAAGGAGCAGTGAAGTCTTGTTAATTAAGAGTTTTTTCTACAAAATGTATTATACTTACTTATATCCTCCTTTTTTACTGACTGTGCAATAATGATTCAGTAATTAAGATTGTTCTTTTTCGAAGCCTTTCAAATACATTTTATTTGTAATTGCATTGAAACAATATGATACCAATTCCATATGGTTATTGATCTATTATAGAATAAGTAGCGTACTGGTACTTTAGGATTTTAGATAGGTTTTTGGTCTCTATGAAATGTTATTATTATTGGGATTATGTTACCGAATTACAGCACGAACAGATGTCAATAGAAATAGACAGACTTCGCCAAACCACAGAAAAGAGTGGAGATAGCCACACAGATGAGGACTTTGACAGCATGATTTCTACAAAAGATGCCGAAATTCTAAATCTGTCAATGAAATTACAAGAAACAGAACAAAAATTCCAAGAAATGGAAGGCATCCTCCAAGCAGAAAGGACCGAAAAAGAGGATCTTAAGACACAGAAGATGGAGACAAACACAAAGGACGAGTCTTCAGATTTAGCAAACGAGCTGAAGAAATGGAAGAAATTATGTAAAGGGAAAGATGCAAAGATCAACAAACTAATGAAAGAACAAGAGCAGAAGCTTGCTTTGGTCACGAAAGAGTTTGAAGAAAAGATGGTCTTAAAAGATGAAGGCAATGAAAAGTATCAAACTTTGTTGCAAGAGAAAGAAGTCATTGAAGCAGAACTGCAAAAACTGCAGAAGCTCGCAAAAAGCAGAGGTGTAAAAACCAAGAAGTTTGAGGAAGTTGCTGCTGAACAGGAAAAAATAATTGCATCTAAAACCACTGAACTTTTCATTATTCAGGAAAGGGTTAAAGAGCTCTCAGAAAAAGTTGAAGATGCACAATATGAGGAGGATGCTCTCAGAAGCCATTTGGAACATGAAAGCAAAGTTCAGGAAGAGCTTAGACACAAGTGTAAAAGCCTGCAAAACCAGATTGATGTGATGAACAGGGAGTCCCAGATTGAGAAGATGCACGTATCTAGTGTGATGTCTCAATTGGAACAGAGCCAGGTAGAATCAGATGATGCAAAAACTAAATTGATGTCCGAGAAGAACGCTTTAGATCAGTCACTAGCCGAAAAATTATCCAATGTCAATGAACTGCAAGAAAATTTGACCTGTGCTCTACAAGAGAAAGACAGAATAACACTTGATTTGAAAAAGATGCAAAAGATTGTCAAAGGGAAAGAAGCAAAATTGAGAAGAATGGATCAAGTTGTTACTGAAAAAGAGGAACTGCTGAAAGTGAAAGAGGATGCTGTGAAACACTTGCAAGTAATCTGTGAAGAGATGAAAGAGAAATACGAAGAGAATATGGATGAACTGGAAAAACTAACAAGTGAAAATGAGAAACTGCAGAGAGTTGGAAAAGGCAGGCAAAAGAAGGCTCAAAAGTTCGAGGAAGTTGTGGAGGCACAAGAAAAAGTGCTAGCTAGCAAAGATACTGATGTCCTGATACTGCAAGAGAGAGTTAAAGATCTAACTCTAAAACTGGAGGAAGTTGAGGAAGAAAACGAAGATGTCCGTTATCACTTGAATGACAGTCAACATGCAACAAAATCCTTAGAGGATAAATGTATGGAATATGAATCATATTTAGCCCAACTAAAGAACGATATATCAGTAAAAGAGTGTGAGATCATTTCATTACGTGAGAATATTTCCAGTTTGAGTTTTGAAAAAGAAAAGCTGATGAATGAAATTCAGGAAACAAAACGACAGGTTCTGGATAAGGAACAGACTATATCAGAAATAGTTTCTCAGTTGGATTCAGTTAAAGCAGAAAAGGAACACCTGATGTCTGAAATAAATATACTGCAGGATGGAGGGACAGATTCTGGGAAAAGAGAAAGGGAACAACTAGCTAATGAAATTGAACGACTTAAGAAAGTTGGGAAAGGGAAAGCTGCAAAGGTGCAAAAGTTTGAAGAGATTGTAGCAAAACAAGAAAAAATATTAGCTGAAAAGGACACTGATGTCTTGATGCTCAAGGAACGTGTCAAGGAACTGTCAGAAAGTTTACAACATGAGTCACAAATTGTAGACGAGTTGGAAGTGGAGGCTGAGAGATCCAGATACTGGGAAGATAGATTTAATGAAATGGAGATGAAAAACAAGGAACTAAACAAAATCATTGAGGCCAACAACTCTGCATATAGTAGTAGCGATCAGATGAATGAATCATTTACTTCATCAGTTCAAAGAGTTGAGGCAGAGATTATTGAACCTGTCTTTGCTGCTCAGTCTATGCAGTCCTTGATGACAAGTACTCCAAAGCGATCAAGAGGAACGGAGGAGCAAATACAACAACAGCACATGGAAGAAATAGAAAAGATAAAACAGCAAGCTGAACAAGAGAAACAGGAACTTGAAACGTCATTGAACAAACTGAAAACTCTCTGTAAGGCAAAGGATGCAAAGATAGCCAAATTGACCAAAGCAGGGAAGGGCAAAGTCAAAGAAGCAGAATCAGCTAGTACAGCTGCAGATGTGTCTGCACTACAGTATGAGTTAGAGAAGAGTAAAGAGGAAGTGTCATTGAAATCTTGTGAAGTAGAATCCTTGGAAAAGTCTTACAGGGAGGACCAAGATAAGCTAGCATCTTTGCAACAAAGTTTGATCACTACTGAAGCTAATGCAGAAGCTAAGGATGAAGAAATTCTACAACTGAAAGAACAACTCAAAGGCTATGGAGATTGGCATGAGAATGCAGTACTGGGGTTAAAGACATCAGTGAGTGATCTACAAAAGACATGCGAGGAAAAGGATGCTTTGCTGGCACAGTGGCAGCAATATGGTGACAACACACAAAGCCAAATTGCCTACCTCATGCAGTTTGAGGCACAGTGTCAACAAATGCAGACAGAATTAGCTGGTGCAAAGGAAACTATTGAGAACATGGAAACCGCTAAACAGGAAAGTTTGAATAAAATGGCATCATTGGAGAGTGAGATTGAGGACATGAAAGTGGAACTAAATAAAAGCTCAGGAAATGATGAAATGTACCGTCAGTTGGAAGTGCAACACATGGAACTTCAGAACCTCGACCAATCCCGAGTGGAGGACCTCGCTTCTAAAGACCAGGAGATTATGTCTATCAGGGAAGACATGGAAAACTTGAGGTTGACTCAGTCTGATGTGGTGAAGGGCTTACATAGACAAATACAGGAAAAGGATACAGAATTATCAAACTTACAACATGCACTGGCACTTTCACAGGACACTCAGATGGGAAACCAAGCCAAGCTTGAACATATCAGTACATCGCTGATGCAAATAGTTAATGACTTTGAAGCATCCTCTCAAAAGGCAGAGTTTGCTGGTGATCCTGAGATGAATGATGTTGAAAAATGTCTTCCACTCACACAGAAGTTGATAACTTCTTTGAAAACATCAGTTGAGGAGCTGACAGAAAAATGTCGGGAGAAGGATGAATGTTTGTCCATTCTTAATAATGAGAACAAAAACTATTCAGACAGATCTAGAAACTTGGAGCATAGTCTTCATAACTTAGAGCAGTCTTATAGGGAAATTCATTTTGATGTAGAGATGAAGGATTCAAAGATTTCTTCTCTGGAGGAAAGTATCCGAATTATGCAGTCTTCAGGTCAGAGTAGTGAACAGTCTCTGCAGAACAAGGATTTGGAAATGCATGAACTGCACATGCAGATTGAACGTCTGAAGGACAACCTATCTCATCAGGGAGGTGAGATGCAGAATTTACAGGAGCTGTACTCACGTCAGTGTGAGAAACTGGAAGAGACTTTGGAGTCTATGGAGGAAGCAGCACAGATGTATGGTCAGCGACTTGAAGAAAAAATTAAGGCAATTTCAGAATTAAACGAGGAGGCCAAGCAACATCAGCAGGCTACAAAGGAAACACTGCAGAAAGTTGAAGAGAAGGAATCTCTTATTGTTGAACTCCAAAACATCATTCAAAACTTTGAGGAAGATTATGGTAAGCTTCGTGTGGATGTAGAGGATAAAGATTCATTGATAAGGAATTATGAAATGAAAATGGCCAACATGGAGAATCAACTAGAAAAACAGATAAGTTCAACACGCGATCTTCAGCATCAGTACAACGACCAAATGGACAAGCAAAACCAAATGATACGAGATATTGAAGAATTCAATGAAGCAAGTGCCAAAAGGCTGCAAGAGAAAGAGGTTTCCCTTTTGGATTCAATGAAGTCGTTGAGTCAAGCGCAGGCAGCACAAGTGGACCTAGAAAATGTTAATGTACAGTTAAAGAATGAGTTAGAGAGCAAGGAAACAGAGATTGTAGGATTAAAACAAAGAATCGGTCAGGTTGAAGAGTCTTCAGAAACAAATCTGAAATATTTGAATGAACGTGATGCAGTAATTGCAGAACTTCAGGGAAATTTGGCCAAATCAGAAGGATTGGTACGAAGTCAAGCAGCCACTGTTGTGGAAATGGAAAACAGAGTGGAATCCTTATCACAAGATCTGAAAACGTCACAGGGAACATCAGACCTACTTAAGGAAGCTCTCGTAGAAAAAGAAGATGCTTTACAGAAACAACTACAAATATGTTCCAATCAAAATGAAAATTTACAAAATTTAAACCAGAAGATAATTGACTTACAACATCAACTCAAATCCGTTGAAAGCACTTTTCACCAGTCTGAGGACAAAATCCGAAATCAAAGTCAAGAACTTCTGGCTTTAGGGGAAAGGTATCAAAATCTGCTGTCCGAACAAAACACTTGGAAAGCGCACCAAACATCTATGGAAGGTCTAATTCAAGTTGAAAGGGCGCAACCTCTGAGGTCATCTCCCCCTCAAACTGATGACATCACTAACGAAGTTGTGGAGGAAATTACCAAAGACGCATCTCTCTCCTTGGGATCAGTTCCCCAAGAAGTAAGCTTACTCTGTTGCTTATTAAGAGGAACATTATATCACTCCTGTAATCTAGTGTATCCCTGTCTCTAATGCATGCTTACTCTGGCTATTGAGGTGTCTTGTGGTGCGGCTAATGTAGTTCACTAATACTCACTCAAATCCACTGCTCTGTACATTATACACATGCTGTATGACAATTCTCTACAAGCTTGTTATGGTTAGTTTAAGCTAGATTGATTACAAGCTACTTCTTATTTCTGTGTGTAATTTAGTTCCTTTTACTTTGCTAGTCAGTAGTTAGTATGAAATATAGATTCTTTTGATCTTTAGATGTGTTTTATATTGAGAAGTTAAAAAAACTAAAATCTTTATTTTAAATTCTGGACCCAATCTCATTTTTATTGCTTAAAAAAAGTTTGGAATTTGTCAAAACCAGTTTTTGAGATTATAAAAATTATGATAAAAGCTGTTTCTTTCCCTTCGATTTGAATTTGATATAACATACTAAGTTACATTGAATGATAATTATTATTTATTAAGATCAATCATTACATGGTTTAATTATATAGAAAGGTATGTGGGTACAGTATGTACAAGACTTAGAAAAACATCTGGGTGAATTGTCACATCTTGGAACTGTATCACATGTTATACTAATACTAACAACAGAAAAGGGCACCTTAATCATTTAACATTATACACACCATTTGAAAATCCATAATAGTTGTGTACACGTCATAATGTTTGTGTTTTTGTGGTCTTTACATTAAATTAAGAGGCCAAAGATGGATAAAGTTGAGATATATTTTGAAATTATTTAGATAATAAAATTATCATTGAAACGAAATAACACTGACAGGATATTTACTAATACTAAGCTTCATTAAAAGTAAAAATAAAATTAATGCATTACCTAAAGATAATTATTCAGTTGAAGCTAAGAAGGTACACATGTATACCTTATGTTAAATGTAGCTTATTTACTAATAGATATTGATACATACTGCATGCATAACTGAAATGCATGTACACGGAAACTTATATATATGATATGCTCAATCTACAGTGGGATTTTGATGCGGATAGATTTAGCATAATTTTAAAATGAAGGGCTGTAAAAGGTAGCAATGTGAGATGGAAGTGTTCCTTTGTGATGAATGTTTTATTTTTTTTAATTCAAACTGTGGTCAGTTTATAGTGTAATACTGCTGTAGAAATGTTTTATTATCTATAATATAGAAATTTTCCTACCAATTGTATCTAGTATTTTGTTTGCTAGACTTTATCAACATTACTTAGTACAGTATTTAAACTTATAGATATAATACCCCATTCATTAATCTTTAGAAATTAGTAATTGCTGTAGACATTTTAACAGTCATTTATTAGATAAACTTTAAAATTGTAGGAGGTATAGTTGTATGTCCCCTGTTAAAGATACAAACTAAAGGTGTTATAGCCCCAGAGTAGTGTACTGTAGAGTAAATACTTACATAATGTTAACAGGCTTGATACATTTTAATTCACAAATACAAATAGGTAATAATTAGTAGTCTGCATGACTTTATAATGTAATGCTAGTTCTATGTAACCTCTATTAAATATATTTTAATTTATATACCTATTTATCAGTATAACTGGAAATATGTATGCATATATACAATGTATACTCATATTATTTATATATGTATGGGTTGGCTCTGGAAGTATATGTGGGAACATGTCTGCAAGAACGGAATGATTATAGACTAAACATACTTTGTGCATCAAGTTTCAATTTTAACCAGTTATGAAAATAATACTGTATCATGTCTGCTAATACATCATTATGCATGGGCTTATTCTGTGTTGAAGACTGTATTTTGTTCTTGAATGTGATTGAATATTGCAAAACTTGATTTCATACTACAAATTTAATTATTTTTTTGCATAATTGTTTTGGTTTTTCATAAAATTAAAGTAAATAGCTATTTTACTATCTTATGATGAATATTAACTTATTGTGAAAAGTTTCTGAAAAAGCATATTGTTGATTAATGAATTATTTAAAAAAAAAAAAAATTATCAATATGTTCATAGTCTTTATAAGATAAAATGTTATCTTAATATAGATGTGTTTATAAATGATAAATACTTAGTATTCATTCTGGTCTTTGAATTTTTTTCAGAGTTCACATGTTGGGGAGTTGAATGCCCAGGTCCAGACGTATGCAGAAGCAGCCAGCAGGTTACAGGCAGACTTAGAAAATATGGAGGAAGATCGAGACAAGTTAAGGTCAGATTTGGAAAAATCAAACTCAGAACTTGAAAAGTTAAAGTCAGAATCACAACAGGAGTTAGATGAGTTAAGGTCAGACTTGGATAGGTCAAAGAGAGAACTAGAGGAGTCAAGGTCAGAACTGGTAAGGTCACACAAAGATGTAGAGGAATCAAGGTCAGCGAGGGAAAATTCAAGTGTTGAACTAGAAAAAATACAGTCCAAACTTGAAAGATGTCAAAATGATTTGGAAAACAGTATTTCAGCTGTTAAAGAGCTAGAGAAGGTCAATACAGAGCAACAGACAATACTTACACAAGTACAAGAGGAAAGTCGCTATTGGAACACAGAGGCAGAACGTCTGAAAGGTTCACTGGAGAATGTCACTGCAACTATGGAAAGTCTAAAAAGTGGAGCTTCTGATACTGAGACAGAGTTGGTCAAGAGAATTGAAAAGCTAAACAACAACGCAACATCACAAGGCCAGGAGCTTGTTAGAGCCAAAGAGATTGAGAAAGAATTGAGAGCAGATTTAGAGATTCTTCAACAGCAAACGGAAAGTGAATCTCAAATCAAAAGATTATTGCAAGAACAATTGCAGCAGACTGGACTAGAACTGCAAAATTCCAAACAAGATTTGGAAAGGCTACATGAAGAGGGGGCAAAGGACCGGCAGAGTCTGGAACACCAACTTGAAAATGCAAATCAGCAGTGGCAAGAAAAGCAAGTGAAAATTGAATCACTTCTTAGTAATTTACAGGAAATGGAAGAGAGGATGACTCAGATGGAGACTATGGAAGAAAAATTAGCTCAAATGGCAAGCATGGAAGAAAAATGTGAAAGTCTTCAAGCTCAAATTGTTTCCAATGAAAGTGAGTTAGAGAACATGAGGAAAACAGCAGGAGACAAGGAACTACAATTCAAGAAAGCTCTAGCAACAGCCAAAAAACTCAAATACCAGCTCACACAAGCAAACCAAGCCAAGGAGGAATTGGTTGCAAAGTTAGAGGCTGCAAATAAACCTGTTCAAAGTTCAAGTGAGGAAGATTCTGGGATGGATGAAGGTGCTGTTCAGCAAAGCACAAGTGAACAACTGGGTTCTACAAATGAAGGTGATAGAGATCGTATCAATGAACTTGAAACTCAGCTTCAGACTCATACAAAGTTCTCACAACAAATGCAAGAGAAGATTCAAAACCTTACAGAGTCAAATTCTATATTTGAGAAAGAATTGAAAACTAAGGACAGCCAATTAGCCGACATGCAAACAGAATACGCTACTTTGCAAGAGGAGCTTTCAAAATATGTCTTGAAGAATAACGATTTACAGGATGGATTGATGGACCAGCAAAGGATAATCAGTGAATATTTAGTTTCTTGTGAGGAAAAGGAAAATATGTGTTCAGAACTTAAAGAGAAGCTTTCTGTTGCTGTTGAACAGTGTACCGAGGCAGAGACTAAGCAAGCCAGCATAGAGGCAGAGCTTGCTGCTTTACAAGACATCGCAAAAACCAACAGCAATGTTCTGGAGGAAAAGGAAAGCTTGTGCCAAATGCTTCAAACTCAGGTGCTAGAACTCTCCTCCAAGATGGAGGAGATCACCCATGACAACGAAACTCAGTCTGCAACAATAGTTCAAAACCTTCAGGAGGTGGTAACAAATCAGAAAAGGACTATTGAAGATATATCACAGAGGCTTCAACAAAGCGAAGAATTAATACAAGAGCGAGATACCAAACTAAACGAATACAATTCTCATGTCGCAAATCTGGAATCATTGCTTCAGTCATTACAGGGTGAAATTCGAGAGAAATGTGAACTTGTGAAAACCTTGGAGACCAATGTTGGTGACCTTACTCAGGAGAAAGCTCAGTTGGAGGAGCAAAAGCAGACATTTGGCAAGGAGGCTGAACAGACAAAAGAGGAACTGGACCAAATCTCTCAGGAGCTTGAAGAATCACATCAGAAAATTTTACAGTTAACAACTGATTTGGAAAAGAAGGATGAGTCTTTATCGTCTGTGTGTTCTAGCATTAAAAACATCCATCCGACTGTCACAGAAAAGGCAGCCAGTGCTACATCAATTGAGGATGCCTTGGCCTGTGTTAGGGCAGTGATAGATACAAAAACTGCAGAAGTTGTTCAACTACAGGCTCAACAACAAATGTTAGCAGAACAAATGGCTGCTCAACAGAACACTGTGGAACAGCAGAGTACATCCATCCAGGACCAACTAAAATCAGAATTAGACCAACAATCTAAGCAATTTGAAATTGAGCGAAATGAACTGGCAAACAGAATTACTTCATTGGATCAGGATCATTTACAATCGGCAAATCAGATTTCTCAACTTCAAGATGAAAATGCACAACTGACTAATCAGCTTACATCATTGCAAGGAACATATGCAGAAATCGAAACTCAGTTAGGAAATCTCAGATCTGTAGAGGAAGAAAAATCACAACTAGAGAATCAAATGAAATCTGCAGAAGTCGAAAGAGAAAGACTAAGCAAACAAATTGAAGATCTTGAAAGTGACAAGGAATCGCTGATGAAAGAGCAGTCTCTTTCAGTTGATCTGGGAAAGGAAGCAGATCATTTAAGATCATCGGTGCAAGACCTAGAACTTCAAAAATCTCAGCTTTCATCAGAGCTCCAGACTGTCAGTGACAATTTGGAGAAGCAGAAAGAAAGTTATGAGCAGTTAGAGCTAGAATTCCATCAAGCTAAAGAGGAAGCATTACAGGAAAAGAAAACAAATGACCACCTTCAGGTAGAATTGTCAGAAAAATCTGAAGAAATGGAGGAAATTCAGAGCAGATTTACACAACTTTTGACAAAACTTGAATCTGTCAGTGATGAAAACAGTCAGCTACGTGTGGAAGTGTCCACCTTAACAGCTGCTCAGAAAACTCCAGATACTGAAGTGCAAGTTACTGACAATGAAGGATGGGGCGATTGGGGAGACATGATTGAAAAAGAACAAGTACAACCTCTAAAACAATCAGCTCCTCTGGAAACAACTCCTGCTGCAGCAGATGGAAGTCTTAAGGAACTAGAAGAGTTGAAGAAGAAATATTCTGAACTTCAGAAAGACCATGATAGTATTACAAGTAGTCTCAAAGCTATGGAATCAAAGAGTGAGAAGATGTTGCTAAAACTTAAAGCTTTTAAAACTAAAAACGAAACATTACAGACTGAAGTTAATAACTTAAAGGAAGAAATATCACAAAAGAAATTGTCGTCAGAGAAAGAGGAAGATGTACAGAAGCTTCAGCAGGATTTGGCCAGTTTGTCTAAACGCTTGGATGTCGAAGTTGAAAAGAACCAGACAAATCAATTGGATAAGGAAAACATGGAGAAGGCCCTGATGGATCTTCAAATGGCCTTAACACATGAGCGAACCAAAAGTCAGGACACAAGTGTAATGATTGAATCTATGACAAAGGGAAAGGCATCTGTGGTGCAAGAATTAGATGCCCTTAGAACACAGATGGCATCAGTTCAATCACAGAATGATGAAATGGGTTCTATATCAGAGAAGGAGAAGGAACAATATCTGGCAGAACTAATGATACTAGAAAATGTCAACAAAAAGCAACAGACAGAATTGAATGCCTTACAGAAAAAGAGTGATTCTTTGCAGTCGACTGTGTCAACAATGGAAACTGACTTGGAATCCTCTCGGCAGAAGGCTAGTGATGCGGAGAGGCAGTTACAGGACAGTGTGGCGCTGTGTGATTCATTGGAGAGTGAAAATAAGACATATCAGGAAATCCTGGAGAATATGAAAACCGCCAATCAGAAGCTAGCTCGGGAGAAGGAAATGGCTGCCATTGCATTGAGACAGTCTGAGGAGAAAAGTCATCAGACACCTGCTCAAAATACTGATTATTCAGTACATGAGGGTCTGAAAGAGAAAATTCAACTGTTGGAAAAGGAAGTAGAGGGGATGAAGAGTCTGAAAGAAAGAATAAATGAATTGGAAGAAGAAAGGGATCAGATAACTGAAGAAATGGATGGCCTTCAGGAGGATTTGATTGTAGAGAGGAAGGAGAAGAAAATACTGAAAGAAGAGCTCGAATCGGCAAAACAAAAACAGGTCCAACCTTCTGGGGTGTCTGAGGAAGAGGTGACAAAGTTGAAAGAACAGATCAAACTTCTGAATGATAAAAATGATGGTTTGAGTTGGAAAATAGAGGAACTAACAGCAGTAGAGGAAGAATTGGAAACTGTTCAGACTGAACTTGACTTGACAAAGTCTGAACTGACAAAAGTGATGAGAGAGAAAGAGACTCTGTCGGAGCAGGCCAATCGAATGACCCTTCATGCCCAATCAATGGGAGAGAACCAGAATAATGCTTCTAGTGAGTGGCGCATTAAGGATGAGGACTATGACAACAAGCTGAAAAAGAAGATTGAGGAATGTCAGGACCTGGAAGAGAGGTATGAATCCCTAATGGAGGACCTCAATGAGTCCAATTCAGAAAATGATGAACTGAAGCTCAAGTGTGCACAGTGGAAAATGAAAATAGATTTGTATGATGCAATGGAGGAGGAATACAAGGTCATGAAAGAAAAGTATAACAAGTTACTGTCAGAGAAACCGACTGGGTCTCCATCTGGTGCCAATCAGTCACAGGATAATAAGGCCTTAGAGGAGAAGTGTAGTAGGCTGGAGCAGCAGGTACGAGAACTGGCATCCGTCGGTCATGATGATGTGGACGGGGAGGACCTGAGGCAGAGGCTGGAGGAAATGGAGGAGAAATATGACTCTGTGATGGAGGAATTAAATGAAGCCATGACAGAAAATGATAACGTTACTCAACAGATGATGGCTTCAAGACTCAAAGCAGAATTGTATGATGCTGTTGAAGGTGATTACAAGTCAATGAAAGATAAATACTCCAAGCTTCTGGATGAGAAACAGAAGCTAGAAGAGGAATTGTATGGCATGAAACATTCAGGTAACATAGTGAAAGAGGTTCCAAGAGCTATCACAGAACCAATGATGGTCCAGGAGGTTATGGTGCAAGCAGAAAATGCACCAACTACCATGTCTGCCCAATCACAAGGTAGTTCAGAGGAATTGGAAAAACTGAAGGAGGCATATAAAGAACTTGAGGAGAGAGAAGAGTCCTTACAAGAAGACCTGAATGAGGTTTCTGCTGAAAATGACACTCTCCAGGAGAAAGTGTTACTGATGACACCCAAAGTACAGATGTTTGAAAAATTAGAGGCAGAATACCAAAGTAATGTTGACAAATACAACAAGGTCTTGTCTGACAATAGTATCATGGCCCGACAGATTGAGGAGCTTCATCAGCGACTACAAACATCCACAGAGGCTGACAAAGACCTGAGTTATGTCCGAGAGGAACGTGACCATTATGGACGTGAACGGGAAAATCTCACCAAACGTATCCAGCAACTGGAGGGCCAGTGTCAAGCCATGTCTGATGAGAGCGCCGGACTAAACCAGGAGGTCCTCAAACTGGAAGGTGATAACCAACAGTTGGTGTTTGACAACAACACCCTCAGAGCACAACTTGGAATTTCTAAGGGAGGAAGCGAGAACATCAAGTTCCAGAATGAGTACAAGAAGCTACAGGAGCAGTTCAATATTGCTATCACGCAGAAAAACCAGGCTCAGAAAGAGGTCAACCAGTTTTCTCATCGTCTGCAGCAGAGAGATAGTCGCTGTCAACAACTCGCTATGCAGGTAGGTAGTAAATTATGAGGATCATGCATGTTTGAAGATACTTTTGTTTTGCATTAGTGTAAGCGCAAAATTATCTTATTTTGTTTTGTTTTATAATATCACAGGAGATAACTTTTTCAGCTAAATTTAAGCAAAAGGTAATTGTTCATCTCATTAGAACTATTTGATTATCTGTTTATCAGTTCAAAAATAACTATCAAAACTGTAATGTAAATGTAATTATGATTCTGTTTTCCAGGTGAGCCAGTTAGCAGAGGATCGCGGTTACCTGAACAAACAGCTTGGTCACTTGTCCAAGAGTCTGAGGGAGCGTGAGACACAACTACAGGGACTTCAGGAGGACCATCGTGTCTTGTATCAAACTCACATGGCGACACAGGCAAAGGTTAGCAGGTTTTATTAGTGAAGGGAGTGGAGAATAAAACAAAACTCCATAATAGACCATTGTACTTTGTTTTTTAAAGATGCTCCATCGCTGACAAACAGTATTTTTTCTCTACAAATACAGGAGCAGGCGAATTAGTATTTTTAGTCAGTTACAAAAGTTACTTACTTTACACATTTACCACTATTGAAAAGTTTGAGCTTATTATTTTATTTCAAGATAAAAATACTAAAAATAATTAATTGCATCCCGAAAAATTCTGTGGCACTATGTCCTATATGTAATGAAGTACTGGTACTGATTGCGCATGCACCAAAGGAAAAACAAATTATTTTATATCATTTTTGTGTTAATTAGACAATATATATACATGATTAAACAATTATCAATTATCGTTTATGATCTGTCAGCGGTGGAGCATCTTAAAGAGAGATACTGAGTACATTATTCAAAGGTCAATATGTGGGATATCAAGATGACCTTTACAAACGTAGAAAATAATTATGTATCTTGACAAATGATTGTGATTTTTCACCATGATGAATTTGTGGTAAACAGAATTTTTTTTATACTTTTTGTCTTAGTTAATGGAGATGGAAAAGAAGAATGTTTCAGAAGCTATTCAAAAAGCTTCAACCCCTCAACCTCAGGAGGTCGAGGTCAAGGACATTGTAGAGACCAAGGACACTGTAGAGGTCAAGATCACTGAAGATGAAAAACCAACTGTCACTATTGAAGCAAGTGAATTGGCAAGGATAAAGAACAGGTAAAAGCTTTGCTCAGGGCCTTCCTTGTTTACAGCAATAATTATACAATATTATCATTATGTTTGAGGAATATGGAAAATTGTATTGAATTGATACCCTTTAAAGAAAACTGAAGGTACTTGCAATTGATGACCTACAGATATGGCAAACCAAAATGCATTGACATGCAATTGTGAAAAATATGTGAAAGAGAAAATGGAAGAATTACTAATGAATGAAACATTATTTTACAACAGAAACTCACTTAACATGTGTTCTACGAATGAATTAAGTTTGTTAATATGGAAATTAGTTGATGCTCTCAAATGTTTGTTTTCATTTTTTTTATTCTTGAAATCATTGAAGTATTAATGTAAAATATCACTTTTAAATGATGTAGATGAGTTCTAGTGATTTAAGTGAAGAATATAGATTCTATTTGATTTGTAATTGGTAACAGAAATGACAACCTTTTTGATTAACAAGCTGACACTGACTAATCTATTATACAGACTTGGTGAGGTAGAGCTGGCTTGTGTTCAGTACCAGGAGCTGACTGGTCGGCTGGAGAGGACACTGACCGAGGAGCGTGACACCAGGATACAGATGGAGGAGGCTTTGGCTGCTGGTCAGGAGATGCTACGGAAGGCTGGCAACCCTCAGGAGGTACTAACAGTTTATAACATTAGAAATCTACAGAAATGAGAATGTAAAGTTGCATTTTCCAAACCCCATCTTTAATAAATTGGATGAAAATGATATTTGTATAAGTGTCACTATGCTGAATAATTAAGATTATCTTTTTCACCATTAGCCCTCCACTTCCGAGTCTCATTTAATAAACCTTTAAGAACACTGTTAACAGGCTTGCTTAACTTTAAGGATGAATTTCAATGATGTGCTTCTACAACATTAAAACAATTGGTGTTTGTTTGTAGTTCCAGCTGGACATTGGTGAAGATGATGAAGACTTGGCTAGGATTAGAGAACACAGTCCTATGCTGAGTAAGTTTTTCTCTAATGTTCATAATGATCTGATCTGGTCCTGATTTCTCAAAACAGTGTGATCAAAACTACTAGGTTTCATCATTATATAAAGATGAAGGACAATCTCCATTTTAGCTGCTAAATGTCTAAAAATTGATTTAGATATTTCTCTCCATTAGAGAAATGTAATTGTTTTGATAATTTAAAGTGGATTACATTGATGATATTCTGATGATTTTACATGTCTTGTGACAATGTTTCAGTGCGACATGGATCTGGCTACTTCAACAGGGTACAGAGGTGGTTACGTGTCCAACGGTAAGTTATACGGGAAATATTGTCCATAAAAATAGTATTTTAACAAAAATTTATCTTTGTCAACTGTAATTTTGCCTTAGTCAACTGAATTTTGGAATAATAAACTCAGCTATTTATATCAGTTATGAATAGTTATAACTTTAACTGTCAAACAATTCTGTATTTTATCTATTATTGTAATCAAAGTACATATAATATCTTTTCAATTTCTAGAAATTTTGAAAAATAATTAAAAAAAACTGACGACAAGTTTTAGTAATGTTTATGTTGTAATGCATAATTATTTGCACCCTCTGAATAACTGTATACAAATTAAGTTCTCTGTCTATGGCATTGCTTTTCATTGGATGCGTAGAAGGTAAAAGGTTTAATGTTTGCTGATCTGCTACTAGGGTCAAGCATGCTAATAGGCTTCATGGGTTGAATTTTGGTGTAAAAGCAGCTAAAAGTCTAGATGGTGATTGCTTCAGTCAACCTATTGTATTGTTTCACATGCTGCTGATGTCTTGGGGATTTTGAATCTTGTTTGATGACCAATTCTAATGTGTCTGATATTTTGTCTTAGATAAATCATATTGATGAATAAGCAGCAGATTTATATCTCATAGTTTATGTTCTAAAATGTTGGTGAAATATCAGAAACGTTTGAATGAATCTGAATGTAAAGTTTCCCAGCCACCTATCACTTAGATCTCTCTGTCAATACTATACTTATCACATTTTTTTCTTTCCTGGACCACCCTGTAATTGTTCTGCCTCTTCGTACTGGGCGTTATCTTCTGATCTACTGAATAATTATGACAAAATGAGCATCACCTAAAGACAATGTATACTGTTCATTGTCTTCAGGTCACTCTGGTTTTGAACTCAAGGTTTTGCATCACCTTCTTCTTATTTCAAATTATTGATTTCTCATAAAGATATGGTGATTTAATATAAAGTTTATCTGAATTACCCAAAGACAATGTGAAGTGCATTGTACGGGTATAGGATAGGGTGATACCAATAGTCTATTATGTAGGTTTGCTATTTTGTGAAAAGAGAGAAAAATTATTTTAAAACTGCTGCTAGACATTTTCATAGCAATTATTTAAATGAAATTGATGTCTTTTAGATGAATAACTTAGTCATGATAGCATTTATGTTTTTCATCTCTAACCCTTAGCTATGTGACCACTGAGTATCCAATGTACTACTCAATTGGTGAATGTCTTGTCAAGGCACAATCTAGTGCTCGTCTTTGATTTGCTTGTTACCACTATGATAGAATGGAATTTGTAGTAAACATCATTATACGGTCAATATTTGCCAATTCTAAGTTTTGAGTTAAAAAGGACCAGAATAACTTTTAAATTGTTATCAAAAGAAAATTGATTTTAATGAACAGGAATTTTCTTGAAAAATTAGTTTTGACATAGACATTTTGTTTAAAAAATGGAAAAGAAGGAAAATGAATAGAAAATGAATTGAGTGACAGTAGTATATAAGATGTTTGCTTGTGTAGAGCTAACCTGAACCCTTGCTGCATGGTGCACCTATATACCCTCGGCTGTATTTACTCTTACTTCAGGGAATACTTCTGCCTTTCCAGCCGCCAGCTGAACCGCGCCATGAGGATACGACCGGGGATCCGTACCATGATGTGGACCTACTTCATCATCATCCATGCCCTCATGTTAGCCTGCTTCTTCGGATTTTTCTAAAAGTCTGACGCTGTCGTCAACTCCCAAGATTAATAGTCTAATAACGCCTGTTAACTACGTGGGAAAGTTGAAACGGAGCCATGATAAAAGAGAAGAATTAATAGGCATCAGTTCACATATACAATATAAATGTAATCCCTTTTGAAATTATTGTTAAAAATCCTTAATGACAAGGAAATATGATGTGGTAGAACATTTTAAATTGTGTAATTGTATTGTGTAAGATTTTTGTTACTTATGTTTTCTGTAATGTGTGACTTACTGTAAAATGCTAACAAAGCAAACTATCCTGAATTTATTCACCCTAATGTATTTGTGAATAACAAGAATCTCTGTGGTCATGGACACAGTTTTGATTTTAGGTCGTTATTATCATCATTGATGTCCATGATGAATCTAGGAGACCAGCCATATTTAGATGAAGTTTAAGTATTTAATCATATAAATGTAATAACTTTGGTCTTCATGTTGCAGTATCAGCCAAAATTGCCATCAATATTTTTGTTTTATACCAAATGTCATGATTCCATTTAGATGTGTGTTTAAATCACAAGCAATATGAGTGAAACAAGCACTCTGTCATAAAAACGTGTTCAGTACTTTATACATTCCATACTTAATTTTAATTGTTGTTTGTTTTAAAGTCTATAAATAATATATCATATGGATTCATTCTGTTGTGTACATATGTATATACGGTACTTAAATCTGAATTTCATTTGATCAGCATCAGCTGTTTCTGTTTTGTTACATTTCTTTAAAACATTGATTATATACAAGCATGTGACAGACCCACAAAGTATTATATAATTTATTATTTAAAGATAAAAACCTCTCATTCCCTGTTCAGCATATTTTTGTCATTTTGTTTTCCTATAATATTGTTTGTAAATTGGAGTGACTTTATAATTATGTATGATAAAGACATAAAGACATAGTTGTATCATGCAAACTTGGGGTGTTACCAGGACTTTTTAATGAACACTGAAAGCAAAGATAACTCTGCATTTTCAAAAGAGAAATTGAATATTATGTATTATAATTGATTTTGTTGAAATAAAGAGAGTAAAATATTTATTGTAAATATAGTTGATAGATTTAAATTTGGTTGAATTAAACCTGAAAGTTATAGAGAGTAGAGAAAAATTAATTAAAATATTAGAATGTAAAAATAGCTCGCTTTTTTTCTTGTTCTTTATTTACTGAAATGGTTTTATTTAGAACACTTGTTAAAAATCTTGATCACTGTAATTTATAATTTTATTTCTTTTTTTATCATATCATTTATGAGAATAGAACACCATGATTAATTGTTAAGTGTAGTGGTAGAATTGTCTGAAGCAAATGATGACTAAGTTGGTGCTTAACTAGTATATTAAAAAATACTATTTTGTAAAAATCATCAATTAATGATTTAAACAAGCATCAGCTGGGTCTAAGCCTAAACATGGCTTCAGTGCTGACCCTTCCAAGCTATTTGTCTAATGTAAAATTACACAACTATTTGTTTCATGACATTGTTTTGCATGTATTTTGTCAATCCTGAATTTTTTTGAAATTCTGTGAATTAGTATTTAAAATGCAAATTTCATAGAAAGGATTAACATATCATTTTTACTAAATTATGTATAATTTATAATTAGTAAGTATCTTTCTAAGTACTGTCTAACTAAAATAAAAATTAGACAATTCCCAGATATTTATGATAATCAAATTGCATTTTATTGATTGTCAACCATATTCATTGAGCTTATGATAAAACTGATATTGTATTGTTATACTTAAAAACATTTAGGTGTATACAAAAATGCTAAAATATAAACTCTGCCATGATCTTTGTTAAATCATGAATAATTTTCAAAGCTCAGTTCCTGTGATCTAGCTGTTGAGATTGCAAGAAAACATGTTATCTGCTATAGATGTGTACATCTCTCTGCCTTCCATGGATATACACCAGTCTCTGTGATAAAGAAAATACCTCAAGTGTGGGGTAAAATTAACTGAATGCTGCTGTAACATGTTTGGTTTGTCTATAAATTAGAGGTTTTCTTGGCACTTACAGCCTGTAAGAGCACTTCTCTTTTGATAGAAAACCTTGATTAACTTTGGAACTTGTTGTGTTACACAGTGGCGAAAGGCAAACAGGGAAATGGGCTTTTATGTTTTTGATATATCGTCCAAAAGGTGTCAATTATTTTTGAGGGCCAATCTAACCTTTTTTTGTTTGTAGAAGAAAGAGATGTGAATAAGTGTATAACTGTTTGTGTAAAAAAGAATATGTCATTGATGATAAATTCTATTGTGCCTAATGTTGAAACATACAACATTGCTCTTATGGCCAATACATTGTACTTCATTTCTTAAACAGTCATAATCATAATGCAATATGTAGCTTTCTTGTTATCTATGCAAAATATCGGGGGTTGTGAAAGTGGTACTAGCAAGAATAAGATGGAGCATTGTCCAATTATTTCATTTAAAAGGTGCATTTTTTATTTGAATTTGAAGTGTAGTTCCACATGTACATTCCCTGCAACTTTTCTTGCACATTCCTGGCCCATAGTTTTGGATCTGACAAAAAATGTTTTACTATGTACATTTTATGATAAATGTACAATGCAGTCCTTTAATGCCACTTAGGTACAATTATGTCACAGATAAAATGTGACATAAAACAATAATATCCTATGATAGAACTATCTGACAGTTAAATATGAAGTATTTATTTATTTTCAGTGAAACTTAATGATTATGAACACAGTATATATGCCTGTGAGAAGATAATCAGATGGAAGATTATTATAAAGAGACATTTGTGGTTATTTATTTGATAAATAGATTAATAGCTTACAAGTAATATTTTTATTGAACTATTGTTTGATGACATATCCATAATATTTACATCGTGATAAATACGATTTACTTGAATTTTAGTAATGTTTATTACTATACAAGCTTTTACTGTACTTAAATGTACTTAGTTGAAATATTTCACAACATTTGGTCTACATTTATGAGCTTTTTGAATGCAACATATTACAAGCTTCCAAATTTTGTTCTTAGATTCTTATTTCATCTAACCCCATCATTCGTTTCATTAGCTTATGTACAAGTGTAAGCTAGGGACCATCTTGATGGAATATAACAGGCATTTATAATCAAATTCAATGAAAATGTATTTTAGTGCACAAGAGAGATCATTTTAAATTTAGCAATCAATTTAGCTGAATTTCATTAGAGACATGAGCTTTAATACTTAAAAAAAACTTTATTTGCTATTTATAAATCGATTTTTTTTTTGAGAGAGATATTAGGGGGAGATAATTATAACACATAATTAAAGGGATATAACTTTTAACACAGATGAAGGAGATACATATATATATATATCCTTAAATGTGATC
This sequence comes from Argopecten irradians, assembly GCF_041381155.1. NCBI lineage: Eukaryota > Metazoa > Mollusca > Bivalvia > Pectinida > Pectinidae > Argopecten > Argopecten irradians. The sequence goes on along the minus strand of NC_091134.1, from coordinate 47,025,721 downwards.
TTTACACAACTGGTATTGAAAAGATGGAATCTGGCAATAATGAAGATGGTATCTGTCAGGTGTGTGTAGGTATTATAATGGTTGTGATAGTTTGGATGAACATGTGTGTGATGTAGGTTATGTATGCGAGTGTTAAAACACTGAACTGTTTGTAAAATAAATGGCATACAAGTGATTGAAACATGTACCTATTTGAGTTATCTGTTTGTAAAAAGACCATTAATGTCAAAAGCTATCATTGAGTATGAACAAATAATTAACCTTGCTGTTCAAAATGCCTTTCATTTGTGGTCCATCCATCTGTAAAAATCTATTTTTTAACTGTTCCTCGATCTTTTCTTCAATTCCAAATTTAGGCTTCCCTTAATTGGTCCCTAGTTGTTGATGTGCATATTCCATTTTGCTGAGAATGAGAACGCAATTTGGGTGACAGGCAGTCATCTTTGATTTTGACAACAGAAATTTATTACCGCGTCACCAGAAAGATAATAGAGTAGGTCCATAGTTATGCATATTCATTTGGGGACCAACCAGAAATCAATGTCAGAAAAGTAGAATGAGAGAAAAGGACCATATATCATTTCTCCCTGATCTATAGATCATTCAATAGTGGGTGCCATGAAGATAGATCGATCCCTCTATTGTCTCTAGTACATGTATGCAGTTCTTCGCTAGAGCAGGTTTCATTTTTGTATCCTTGTAATCAAGATTTTGAATATTTGACCTGAATTCCTTGCAATTTCAAAGAATATCAAAGAAAAGATATTAAAACAGAAGATGCAAAGCTTAATCTTTGGTTGGATCAAATTTAATATTCAATTATCCATACAAAATAACGACTTGATCAGAAATCATTACTGAAAAAAGAAGCATATTGATTTAATTTTCTTAATATTATACAAATGGCAGTAGACTGATTCCAAATCAAAGAACCATCATTGAAGTGTATAATGACTCACTTTTTCATTTGAGATGTACTATGAATATTATCCACCTATGAAATAGGATACTAGATGTAACAACACCCGAGATCATATAAATGGAGCTGGCATTGCAGAACAACAGTCGATAACGACATTTGATATTTCTTAAAATGTCATCAGGTACTTGTTTACAGCTGAATCTACAACAACAACAAGTAAATTACTTCATCTAAGACAATCAACAATATCAGGATTTAAACCAGCAACCCTTCCCTCACTACATAGTCTATGTAGTAATCATTAATATTGAGGACCGTGTTACACTGAGAGTGAATGGGACATAGCACATGTCCTATATATGACCTAAATCTTGTGTAAAAAAATCAAGTTATAAATATAACCATACAATAAGTAATTTAAAGGTTTTTTATAAGGTTAAAAGACATATTAAACACTGAACAAAAGTAATCAAATGCCACATGGAAAAGTCCCAATTAAAAAATATGATCAAAAACAGATTTCTGGAAAAACAACATTGAACAGGAATAGAATCAAAGATGGTCTAACAATATTAATAGAATTTTAATAGAATTTAAATAATCTGTTAAAAAGAGATCTACCTGAGTACTACTTTTGCTGTAATTGTAGTCATTTCTGCTACTTAGCAATAAGTAATCATTTGTTCTTGTTCCAAACTTACATCTTTTTTTTTTTAATCATGACATTATACTTTATATCAATCAATACATACCTGCAAGGATAGATAACTCTGTAATATGCAAAAATGGAATATGTATCTTGAACAAAATGAGACTTACGTTTTCACTAACAAATTGGTGGCAGTATATAGATATTGTAACAATAAAATGAAAGCATGTCATGCTTACAAGTGGCAGTAAACTTACCGTAATGCATATTAATATAATACACACACATATTGATAAATTAACTGGTTTCAATTTTTTTTTAAATCAGAAACATAACAATACATTAAAGGGACAATTCACTCAGGCTAATTCTTTTACATAACTAAAAGCAAAATATGGCATAAATGTATTGTTCTACATTTCTTATGAAACATATAACATAAAATATTGACAAATTCCACGACATTGTTAAGTATTTTAATTAATATCGTTGATCAATACGATTAAGCAAGTACAATATGGACGCTGTACCCATACCCAAGCCAAAGTCACGCACGTTAAACAAATAAACTACATAACCACTGAGAAGGTGATAAAATGATTTTTAGGCAAGACAATTCACCTAATAAGGTAAACACACTACTGTCAGAGCGATTTGAGCAGTTCTAGACAAAAGTTGCATTCCTCTACGAGCAAGGGACAGGGTTCGACATACAAGAAGTTCGACCACAATGTGTAATGGCGGACAGCGAGCGAGTCTGAACATCTTCACACATGTCACAACCATGGGCTTTTCAGGCATATTACAGTAAAACCGACTGATCTAATTTTCATTAGAACTGGTTTTTCCGGTATATGTACAAATTTTAATGTTCTCTTAGACTGAATTGTCCCTTTAATTAAATAGTACCTGAAGAAATATTATTATGAAATATGTCTCAAACAATATGTTTTTACGAAGTTACATTTATAATGTATATGGTCATTTAGAAATTCAAAAGCATGTGATATGTTGTACACACTTTTGTTATAGAAATGGATTGAGATATAATTTAAATTTTCAAAATTAATCTCACCTACATCTGATGAAATATTGTTCATGGCAAGGCCTGTTTGTATTTCAGGTCATTTTAAAACAAAGATCAATTTTATTGAAAGGAGATGCTTAGGCTTAAATGATGGAGCACAAAAAGAAAATATACCTACGTATACTCAGTATCATGAGGCCATGTAATCACCTACATGTACCTCTAATACCTGACCTTCAGGTGAGAAGCTTTTGCTGAATCACACAACCATTATTCACAAATCTATATCATGTGATCAAAATAAGTATAATATAAAGCATTTAAAAACAGGATATTGATAGTTAATTTGTTTCTTATTACAATAATGTACTTATCAAATAACACAATACAACAGTTTGGAGATACCAATATTACATGGATAAAATTTTGATGTGATTTTATAACATCACTATCACCAGTATGTGAGACTAATTGACAGTAAATCATACTTTACCCATGTCATTTTGGTATCTTGAAACTCCCGTATGAGGTTGAATGATTGTGTTTTTGCATCCGAGTAACCTCTACAAGATCAAATCTACACAAAATAAAGTAATTGTTCCTATGATTTAAAATTCCTTAGGAACTGACTTTCAAAGAAAAAGCTCTACTAAATGTTACATTTTACACTGTCACAATTACAATACAAAACTTGGATTTCAAACATATTATTTGTATAAGATACACAATACTTGTGGCAAACATGTAACCATTATATATACAAAAATGACATTTTTATAATCTATAAAGTTATATATGCATTTGTCACTTATAGCACCAAGTTTTATCTGAAACTAGAAACTAGATTTCTAATGTGCCACCAAACCAATCAAGTTTAGATTCCACATGAAGTCATGTCAAATATAGTTTTCATCAAAATACATAATATCTTCTAGATGATTGAGATAGTTTGAATGATTGAGTACCCAATTTTATAAAAAAAAATTCAATAATTTTGATTTCTCTTTTAGATGTTTCATATGTTGGCTCAAAGCAATAAAAACTGTATAAAGACACTAATATATATATAATATATATAGAAATCAAACAATTCCATTTAAGTCTGGTAACTCATGAAATATGCCCTATAGAACAGGAACTGAACTCCTATATCCCTAAAAACTTGTATGGTACACCAAAATAATGTCTTACTCTAAAGCTGGAACAGTTCATTATGAAATTAGAGGGGTGAAATGTAAAACATATTTATATTATATGAAATTACTTGAAATAGATGGAAATAGTTTACCTATATTAATGAATATTATTAATTGAACTATTTAACTATATCATTATCCTTATCAAATTATCTCCCTTTATTATGTATATATATTGAACATTGTTAAAACTATAGACAAAATTGAAGAGATGTAATATCAACTGGCACACAACGTATCCATTATTTCCCTAGATGGACTGGCTAGGAGGAAGAACTTGTTGGTTTGTTTGGTATCAGTGGCTTTGGTTTAGCTGGGTGGAACCCAGACGTACTCCCAACATCTGTACCAAACCTTGTGTAGACGTGGTCAATAGGCATACCTACAAATAGAAAACAATAAAAGTCATCAGTTTTTTATATAAAGAAAACATAGACCAACTTTTGACAGTTTGTTTTTATGTAAAGAAAACAGGAATCAACTTTTGACTTTGTTTGATGTTCTTCATTTAAGGTTGTACTTGATTTGAGTGACAAAAGAAAGAGTGCCATGAGAATAACCAATAACCAACAAGTAATCTGACATCTTTCCAATATAGGTTTTTAAGTTTCAGGGGCAGATGAGGGATAGTGGTAGATAATGTGTGACACCTTAACCAACCTTATGTCATAGAGGCAGATTAATGATCATATGTTAGATATCTTAAATTAGTGCTATTAGTAGAATAATCAGACTTAGATATATTAACATTTGGCTACTGTGATCTAGATGAAATTGACTGGTGATAGATTCAATCTAAGATCTTTTCTATGATTCACTTTTAGTAAAGGTAATATGTAACTCCTTCACACCTGAACACACAATTGATTTCTTCTAGTTCTATGATTATGAACAGATCAAAGTTTAACTAAGGGTAAATAGGTCACAAATACCTACACACACTTTATACATATATATCTTTTGTAAGCTGGTAATATCATATAAAGCAAAGTTACCTGCAATGTATTCCATGATTGGTATAGCTATAGCATTGTATTGGCTCACTAGTCTACCCCAGAATGTGTTCATACTGCGGTCATGCTTTATATCCTCAGACTTGTGGTAAAAAAACGAACCCCACATTTTTGACAATAGGAATGATTCTTCTACTGGATCAATTTCTATGTTGACCTACAATATAAAACTTCAAGCTCACACATAACACATTTTATATACATTGATATATTAAAAGAAATACAATATTTTCTTTCTGAAGTTTTTCATGTACAGTGTAGTGCAGTGTGATCCTACATCACAAACGACAAAACAAAATGAACGTAAAATACAAAAAGTACTTAAGGATAAATTTACTGAACATGCAGTGAGTGATATTGTTTGCTAAATTAATTAAATAGTGATGAGTTTTTCTTGTAATAAGTTTTAATTAGTGGAAGGAAGGAATCAAATTTCAACCATGTCAATTTCTATACCTAGCACATAAGGTCCATGTTACACATACAATCAATCTTAGTGAAGTCTCCACCATGCTGTATGTTATTGTTCATGGAATGCTGAGAGTCAGATAACCTAGATAGCCCTGTACCTGTTTCCGTCGTAGTTTACTGGCTGGTTGTTGGTCGTCACAGTCCAGGTCGTGATCCGTCAGGTGGTATCCTTCCGCCTCCATCTCCTCCAACACCAGGACCACACTCCAGCCCGCGTACGTCCTCGCAGGGAAGCTGTCGGAACAAAGGCTGTCTCCGAAGTACACAACCTGGCAAAGGTAAGGATAGTGCGATATGTTTATAAATACAGATGTACAACAGAACCTCAATAATCTAAACACTTGCGTCCTCAGCCTTAACTATTTGGTTGTAAGTTCCTCAGCCTAAACTATTCGGTTGTAAATTCCTCAGCCTAAACTATTCGGTTGTAAATTCCTCAGCCTAAACTATTTGGTTGTAAATTCCTCAGCCTAAACTATTCGGTTGTAAATTCCTCAGCCAAAACTATTTGGTTGTAAATTTTCCAGACTACTATGTTCTCTTTACTTAATTAATAATCAAATCCTTTTCCAGACAGTTCTATCTGGATGATGAGTTTTCTAGACGAGAGGCATCTAGATCCTCATGCACTGGTCCTCTATATATGGATAGAGGACTTGATGATCCTTAGCATACTACATGTATCTGGCTTGGCATAGCCTTAATATAATAAAACATATTTTAGGAATAGCTACCTTAGGTTGTTCTTTACCAGTCTCTGTAGATATAAATGTTGTGAGGTCATCCAAGTTACCCTGAGAAAAACAACCATTCCTTTTGATTGTCTTTGTTGGTTTACCCTCTTCACCTTCCTCTGAAACAAGGAAAGTATTCATAACAAAATTAATGTTACATCGACTCATTTATATTGATGGGTTGGAAAGCACTTATAAAGGATATTTTGTGGGGATGGTTACACTTTGCTATACAATGTTTTAACCCTTTTACATAAAACATGGTAACATTTTGTATATACTTTTGATATACATTACACTTACTTTTCTTTTATCTTAACATATTTTAAGGTTTTATCTTACCTTTATTTTAAGGTTTAATCTTACCTATATTCAAAAATGAGGTTTTGTTTACAAAGAATGCAGGCTTTCTTGCATTAAAAAGACAGAGATCAAAATAAGACTGCCATTTTTCCCTGAAAGAAAAAAACCAACTTAATAACAAAACAAACAAAAATTGCATGAACATAATTAACCAACAAGAATTCCACGGTAGTGGGTGTGTCACCTGCACAGCATATCAAAAAAAGTTATTTAAAGTTGAAAATATTGTTAATAATTAGGTGAAGTTCTCAAGCACTATAACTCTTGCAAATATTGATGGATTTTGAACAGTATAAAACCACTCTGAGATCTCATTAATATAAAAGCAATATACCAAATTTGGTTGAAATTGGACAATAAATACTAAAGTTATCAAGCGGAAACCATAGATTTATCTGTTTCGACGATTTTATAGTCCCTTAATTCTTAACAATTAAGGCATGATGACTATAGGTCATCTTGACCTTTCAGGTCAAATGACCAAAAAAGTAAAGAGTATAGACACAGACTCATCAAAATCATTTGTCTGAAAAGGTGCATGGCTAGTTACCAATGGCCTGTGAATGGTGATTAAATCATGGTTATTTTAGTAAATAACACATAATTACCCAAGTATTTGCTCCATGACCAAACTTGCAAAATGGAATCCAGAAGATGTCATCAAAAACACAATTTTGTTTTTCTGATGGAGATCTTTCAGCCATTGTCTTACTCCCTGGCTACACTCCTGAAAATAGTGCTTGGTTTCTGATTTTAATTTTGGGTAAAACCAACCAGTATTATCTGAAAAGAGAGCAAAAAAATCATTTACCTGTTTAAAAAGTCTCACTGTTAAAACTTCACTCTAATTGACCAATCATGATAGAAGCTATTATACACATGAAGAAAAATAGGTATTTTATAATATGACGGTTATCGTTTCACTAGCTAATGAATCTTCTTGTAATGCTAGGGTATGTGTAAACTTTTTATATGTAAAGAGTTTTTATATGTATATGTTTAAATATCAGAGTTTTTTCATCAGTTCATTCAGGAATTTCATTTTCCATGAAATGTTTTACTACTGTATTGAAAAACAAAAACGTTTGTCCTGAAAAAGAAAACAAATAAAATAAATTTCTATATTCAGGTCATGTGTACCGTATATGACTGAATTACCATTGAAAGCACTTGGTATGAAGTTTGTAGTAAAAGCACCAACAACATCTTCCCAAAAACTGTACTTCTCTAAAGGTTTGCCTGCCTTAAAGCAACAAAATAATCAGGTAAACACTAAAGCACAAACATTTTTAAACAGTTAAAAAAGGGCAACTTTCAATGGTTCTAGACTTAATAAATGAAGCAAGTATCAGTACAAGATTTGTAAATATATATTTTTTAATATCATTTTAATGTTGAAAGGAAACAATATCATTTTATGAAGGTTAGCACGATATGAATTATGTAATCCATTGACCATACTAGCAAGTGAATAAGATTGGTTGAATTTAAAAGTTGAAAAACATACCAACTAGCAAATCATTCAACATACTGGTTATCACAAACAAATCAACCATTTAATAATAACAGTTCATGTTTCAGAAAAATAAAGACTACATCTATTCAGTGTCTGGCCTCACATATAATAAAGAAAATAGAGATTAATTACAGATTTATTATACGTACCTCCTCATCTAGTGTGTCAACTATATGGGCACAGATCACTGCTCCAGGTATATCAAAATAATTCTCAAAGAATCGGAACTTAAACCCAGCTGTTTATAAAGGAAACAAAAATAACTTTTAATATCAGCTGAAACAACATAAATACATAACATAACACCGTATCCTCTCCTTTAGTAACCCCTACTTCTAAATATATCTAAACCTTTTGTTTATAAAGCTGCTGAATCAGATGTTATTATTCAGCAATTCTAAATTTACTGGATTGTGGAGTAATATAACAATACATTGTCTGTCCTAAATACACCCTTGGAAACCACATTACGCTCTGTTTATAAGGTTGATAACGTGGGTAACCAATGATGATCCTAACATGGAACAGGTTATCTCCCTTGATTAACAGTATACATAACCAAGGTACAGTGACCACAAACTGGTGACCACTCTAAAAATTGGTTGATTTACTTTAATATTTTGTACTTTTCTTGGATTGATATCGTAATATCATAAAATAAATCTCCAGGGCACTCCATCTTTGTCAGTTAAGGAATTTCTACAATTTTAGCACAATTAGCAGACAGACAACCTTTGTTTATAATTACCTAGTACATATAAACATATTTACTGTACCTTCTTTGTATGAAACAGTATTGATTGAAATGATAAATACAAAGCTATATAGAACAAATCAAAGCTTTGATAAAGATAGACAAGTGCCTCTGAGTCTACCGAAAGACAGAAAAATAAATTAGAAATCAGATTAACCACGAACATTTTGTACAGACCTCCTGTACATTTCACATCTCTCTTGGCTTCATGGAAGTGTTCCCAATGGAGATCCTGTCCATACACCGACACCATCTCTTCTTCCGACATCATCCGTGTGCCATGACTTGCTCTACAATAAAAGCAAAAGTATTTTTTCCTACAGATAAATTCTAGTGCAATCAGTGATTGCCAAAATTACCGGCTGGTGCTCATCGATAAGTGAAGGGTATACGACCAGCGCCTATAACCCTTTAAAAGTATACTTCCTTGTCAAAAAAGTTGTATCCAAAACTGAGTCAAAATTAAAAAAAAAAATCTTAAAAATGTTTCTACATTATTTTACTATAATATCACTCCCATTACATCAGACAAAATATTGTATGGTAGTTATATCTTGGAATTTTTTCAAGCATCGACTTAACATGTGCCCCAGTACTTAAAGTGTTCTAACATATTACCACTAGCCCTCTACCTTGGTTTCTAGTTTGAATCCCATGTGGGGCAGTTATTGACAAGTAATGAAAGAACATGTATATATCAGTGGATTTTCCCAGGATACTCTGGCTTTTCCACCTTAACCAAGCACATCTTTTCATTATTATGACCCTGGCCATCAATAGGAGGTAACACAGAAACAAATAAAGCCAGAACATTCTAAGCTACCTGAGAATCTTGCCATCATGTGAGAGCTTAAGGATATTCCCTCTTTCTGCATCCAGAAATAAACCCTTGCATCTGAAAGAATATTTAAACAACATATTTTAACAACTAAAGAGTAAAAAAAACATGTATCAGTACAGTTGTACATATTTCATAGACTAAATATTTAAAGAAGAAACTTCTAAGTGAAATTTCTAACTGAAATGGATATGTTCCATCTTGAAAAAAATGATTGAGTAGAATTCAATGCAGTGCTAAACATTTTCAATGCTTTATTAGTGTCAAATTAGCACTGTTAAAGCCAGTAAATTTCTCATTGCATCTGTCATTTCCCTAGTGCTACATTTTACGTACATGAAATCCTTGTGTAGGTGTATGTCATCTTTCAGTTTTGGATTGTAGCCATATTTCGCAATCAAACAATCACATGTTGCCTCATAGCTCAGCTGAAAATAAAGTGTTAAATTAATTACACATTTAAATCATGAATACATGTAATATCATAAGTAAAAAAAGAAAAACAACTTATTAACACACAATGTTTGCTATTTCATTTTACAAATTATACACTTTGCTGAAGCTGCTGAACTTGTTTCTTTTAGCAGACATACTAGTTCTCTCCTTATCTCTGGTTAAAACACATAAGACATTTCAGTAAAATTAATGTAGAACTAATATGTAACAAATAATATATTTTCATTTTTACAGATTTAGAATTGTTTTCATTTATGCAAGCCAGAGGAATATCATGGAGGCTGAGACAGTGAGTTGCTTTGAATTTGGGAAAATGTACAACAACAAAATCCAGATTTTGGAATAATAATAAAACATTAATCAAATCATTAAGAATACTAGGAATATTCATTCCCAGTGTTCATACACAATATATACTTACAGCCTCTATCTCATTTGATACTATGATTTACCTGGTAACTCTAGACGGAGTGCTATCATTACATAGCTGGCGGTCCAGAACTGTTAAAATACTATATGATCGATGCTAGCCCTATGTTTATGCAATGATTTTTAAAATTAAAAAGAAAAATTAGTGAAATAAAGACTTTCACGTCCTTCAAATATATTTTAAACAGATCTATAAATTACAATGCGACTGACTTGACTTAAAGATGCTCCCCCGCTGACAAATGGTATTTTTTCACTATTAAAAACAGGAGCAGACGATTTAGTGTTTTTCTTCAGTTAAAAAAGTTACTTACTTTACACTGTTACCACCATTGAAAAGTTTGAGCTTCTAAATTTACATCAAGTTAAAAATATGAAAAATAATTAATTGCATCTTGAAAAAATTCTGTGTCACAGTATCCTATATGGAATGAAGTACTGATTGCGCATGCACCAAAGGCGAAATAAATTATTTTATATTATTTTTTGTGTTAATTAGACATATATATACATGATTAAACACCAATTATTGTTCAAATGATGAATATCATTTATGGTCTGTCGGCAGTGGAGCATCTTTTACTTTAATAATGAAAATTACCAATACCAGTAATGTATATGTAATATGTAAAAAAGATACACAGAGGAAACAACATGCAGACTGTTTTTCTACTACTTCACTTTTCTACTCACAGGGACCTGGCACAAAATTTTTTAACCAAAAGTATACATATATATATATATTATAGTATCAAGGGTATGAACTCGGCGGTCGAGAAAAACGGACCTATTTTTTTTTAAAACCGGGATTATTTTAATAAATGGGCTCTATGCACCATTGACGCCTATCTTACCTTAAAGAGAAATAATTTATCTTTCCAGTGAGTGTTTGATGAACAAAATTGGCCAAGTATTGACTAAGTTATGGCTTGATGAATCAGGAAATTTACGAAAAATATGTTAGGTAGACATTTCCCTGTCCAGTCGAAATGTCGTCTCGCCTCTAATGGGTAGCTCAAAAACCAAGTCAAAATCACAAAATCTACGCTTGTGGTGGTAAACAGTACCCATAACTGTGTTCATCCACAATCTCCTTTGGAGGTGTCATGACCCGTACTTTGTAGAAACTCCATTTAAACATTGTGTAGCTTACTTACTTTAACCATCACCGTTGGGTTAAAATTTTCGTGCCAGGTCCCTGTGTTTCTACTCACTCTACTAAATGTATATGCTAGTGATCAATCTGAAGTAATGTTTCTTTTAAAGGGACAATTCAGTTTAAGAGTGCACTGAAATTAGCATATATATCGGAAACAAACCAGTTCTAATGAAAGTCAGAGTAGTTGGCATCACTGTAATTTGCAATGGCCAATGCACAGTCACAGTGTGCGAAATGTTCAAACTTGCTCACTTTTCGCCATTACACATGGTAGCCGCGAACCCTGGCCCATCCAAGTGGAGCAAAGAAACTTTTGTCAAGACTACTCAAATTCCTCTTACAGTAGCGTACATGAATTTACCTTAATAGCACCATTATCTTGTCTGAAAATCAATATTATGAACTCTTCCAGGGCTATTTATTGCATTTGTTTAACTTATGTAACACCAGCTCGGGTATGGGTATAGCATACATTTTGCACTTGCTCAATCATATAGATTTGGAGTTTTGAAGAATTGCATTTAATAAAAATCAATGATCGGACTACAAATTCAAACAATCTCGTTCTGAGGTTATAATCCTAACTAAGGGTTAGAAGGCCTTCAGCTTGCCGTTCTATTTCTCATAGTCATCCAAAATTGCCTTTTAAACCCTATCTACATTTTTTACATGTACATGTAGCTAAGTACTTCTGAGGCTTTGCCTTAAATTCAAATTACTTTTATGTCATATTTCAATTTGTCGTAATGTACATTGTAAGAATATTAGCCTCACTGACAGGGTTCTCGTTAAAAGCCGGTTGCCGGCAAAAACAGCCTTGTTTACAACCGGCTATTTTTGTCAGAAATAAGTATTGGCAACCATGGGGACCTGTGACCCCCAACCACCTACATTTGTATTATTAATTTTCAACCATCTATTAAAAAACTTAGTGAGAACCCTGACCGAGTAGTCCCTTTGGCCTTTAACAAAGCACAGGCGTCTGCTTCTGGTTGATAAAAATATAATAACCTACCCTTACTATATGAACATATAGTAGGGGTAGGATATTTTATTTTTCCAAAACCAGATGCAGACGCCTGTGAACAAAGACACCAAACAGAGCACAATAATGAATACATCTGTACATATATGCATAAACACTTTTATTATACACATTTAATTTTTTCGTGGTCCTTACAGCTTTAATGATATTCTGACTACATTACTACAAGTTGTCACGTGTGCAGGAACGACGCATGCATGCAAACATACGAAAGAAGTGTAATCCAGTATGCAGTGTCTGATGAAATTTTAGCCCACGTGTTGACATTAGTCATTTGCTTTCAGTAATCTGAGTTGGACTGGCACTTGTATTTACAATCATAGAATACTTTAACTATATTTACCTGCATTAAATTGACAAGCTTGTATTTAGCAAGCGTATGATCCATATCAAACCCATATGCATCAAAATCGGACAAACAGAAAGTCTCAGCCATGTTTACGTTGCCGGTAAGATTCTCTAGACTTATGAGTAAGGTACCAATAAGAAAATTCCGAATGAATTTCGTCCCCAGACTCGCCGATAGGAGGCGCCACGGAACTTCCTGACAACGGAAGCCGCGGTGGTGACAACGACAGGTGGTGGGGAGAAAAGTGATGTTTATGACACCTATGTAGGGCTAACACAATAAGTGTCCAGGATTACAGTCAAGGTAATTAATGCATTATGTCAAGGGGCACGAATAGACTGATTTCCTTGACGATTCAAAGAACGTTAAAATTGTTTTGTTAATGTGCAGTCTGAATCATAGATTTTAATTGATCAGTTGATTACTGGTAAATTAATTTGTTGCTGGCAAAACACATATGTATTAAAAGACCTTCTGTCTGAAGTAAATTTAGTTTTGCTTGTGGTCCTTTAATTTCGACACACAATGATACAAAATATATGATTATGCATTGCTGTGGCAGTGTGGGTTTTTTTTTTAACATAAACAATGTCGTTTACACAAAAGATGTCTGTTATATTTCAATATATCTGAAATGAAATTCATAACACAGCTATTAACAGTAACAAAAATATGAACTTTAGGAATGTTTATGAATAATGACAAATATGAATTTACAAATTTCTTAAACATGAGCAGTTATAAAAAAAACAAATTGAATAATTGCGAATACTATAATGAATATTACTATAGCAGCCTATGCTAGGAGTAGTAGTACAGTTCTATGATATCAAAATGGATGATGCTTATGAGCGTTATCAAAATAATAACTTTGACAACTTTATAGAATCTTTTTTCTTTGAATTAACACTGTATACATGTACTGTCATTATATATATATACAGTTTAGACATACAAGTACAGGGGATGTATGTGTATATATATGACTACATAAACATTTCACACTGACAAAGATTGCCAAGTGAAGAGTGCCAAATGTCGCTTTTGAATATTTGAATGACCCATTTTATGTCAACAACTTTATTTGCTTTTTGGATTTGGTCCTTTATTGTATTCAGTTAGAAATTTCAATAGCATCAGATTATGACTATGAGCTTAGAAAATTAAACTTGTAATTACTTCAAGCTAAATCAACACTTGAAAAGTAAATACAGGGAAATGGTGTTCACTGTAGAGAGTACAGCTGTCAGTCAAACAGCTTGACAACCATTTACATATGTAAAATGATTAATACATTAAACTCTGTCACATGTTATTGTAGGCTTCTTTCAATCTCAGGCTTCTGTATTGATATTAAAAGTGGTAAAAATATTACCGGTATTTTGTTAAAAGTTTATCAGCAATTTTATATTCTGTAAATTTATACAGAATTTCCATTTAACTGGATTCCATCAGTATTGTAATCATAAGTTGATCAGAGAAATATGTCTTTAACTATTTTTCTCATTCGTTTCTCTGCTGATCAACTCCAATAAAAATTTGAAAAAATACATCCTTCTATTAGACATGTAGAACATCAAGAAACAATGAAGTATACAGAAGATTTATAGCTTAAGGTTTTTTTTTCATAAAATGAAACTTGATGAAAAAAAAGTGAGGCTGTTTTTAAAGGAGTGATAAATTGTGTATTTTGTTCAGCAATTGAATTCTTTAAAATTATCAAAAGGCCATAGTGTAAGTGTATTGACTATTGACTTGAATTCTGGGTATTAGATTTACTTTCCTGAAAATGACCATATAAAAACATGATCACAGTACGCCTGTTTAAAGTTTGACTTTGAAATCTAAGTGAATTCAATGTGGATGTTTGATTATTATATATGAAGCAGTTTGAAAATTAATTTCTTTTGCTATATGTATAGGTCAACATGGCAACCGCAATGCCAAGTCTGCTCCCAGCAAGCACAGGCGTGCAGTTCACTGCCAGACCACAGACAAGATTGAGCAACCAATCCAGACTAAAACACATTGGCTCTTCATCTTCTCATGGTAAGTCTAGATGGCTGTGATGGTCAGGTGTACCAATAGTCTACTGGCTTTTTACCTGAGGGTTTTAAGTTTGAAACCCACATAACATTAGTTCTAAGATACATATTGGTCATAGTTTGGTTATTTATCTCCAGGTAGTCTGGTTTCCCTCAACTTTCAACAACTAGCTGAATGAAAAAGCGAATGACTTATCGACATTTTAATTTACCACTACCAGAGTTTCTAGAATGTCTAAAGATCTGATGATGCCAGGTTTTTACAAATTTTTAAGCCTTAGAATTAGATATTACATGCATCAGACAAAAAAGTTAAAACTGAATGAAACTTAAAACAGCAAATGCTTTTCTACTACACCAGTTTCTCAAAAATGTTTTATATGAATTGTTATATAAGATAATGAAGCAATTAGCAGTTATGCATCTAACACATTTTATTGTTATATAAAGCTTATATTCATTAAGATTGACACAATTAAGTGGATCAACAAAGTGCCAATCTTTTTAATGAAGATTTCCCCCATGTTTGCATTTTCCTCTATATAATGAAAAAATATAATGTTCTACAGCAGGGACCCCAATAGCCTCGGAGATGGGAGTTGCCTCCCCTAACGGCAGCATGTCTAGTATTGAAGTTGAGGCTTTGTTAAGGGAGAAGGTGAGGGCCAATCACCAGAATATAATACAGGTATGTTGTTACAGTAACCTTAATTAATCACTTTCAAATCTGCATGATAATATCTGATATCTCAAAGCTTTCCTTCAAAATCTTTAAAATGTATATGCATGATGGTTGCATTCGGAAATGCATGTATAGTAGTTATATAAGTAGATTTTTGTGGGTATCAGTGGAAAAACTTTACCATTACTGGTTTTGTGGTAGATTTTTGACTGAATAGAATATAGTTTTGTAGATTTTTTTATATGGCTTTTTGTTGATCTGCAAAATTTTATTGGTTTATTATTTTGAAATGAAGTGAAATTTATAACTCTATGCATGTTTAACGATTGGTTCTAAAACATATGATGCTTTGATTGAGTAATGCAACTGGATGGACCAGTGATATCTTAGTGAATGGTTACCATTAGAAATAGTTCATGGGAATTTGATAACATTTTCTTTCGTAATATTGAAATATTACATATTTTTCCTTTAACATTGAACATATAATTAAGGTGCAAAACAAAATTGAATCTAAAGTAATATCTATCTGTATAATAATGTCTTTAATTTAAAAAAAACTTTCTTCTGTGTATTACATATTCTATCTTCTATGATGTACCATCCCAGGGATTTGATGCATTCCAATTAGTTGAACCCTAGATCATTTATTATTGAAAAGTGCATACAGTAACATAAAGTTCAAAATAGTTAGTGACCAAGGGTCATGGGAAAGTATCAAGTCCCTGTGGTACATTCAAAAGCTAACCTGTAATATGTACAATATATTGTATGCTACATGCTATATATAGAAATTATGTATTACTACTGTATATATTATTATACCCACAAATATATTGCAACAAAGCATAAATGATATGTAGTCTTAGGCTATCTATTGTAGTAGCTAGTTTCTCATCTCTTTGATATATTTGTAAGTACAAACTGATATATACATATTATGTAAATGATTCATTTTACATTCACTTGAACAGTAGAAAGGATAAACAAATAGAAATTATTCTTGTTAATCAGATATGACACATTAGAAACATTTTTCCTAGATAATTGTATAGTATAGTTATACTAGAATTTATCCATCATTTATTCCTAGTAACATTGTATTTATAATTTAAAAGAAAAAAAAAAAGAAAAATGTTTGGTTCATTTTTCTGATAAAATTTAAATTCTTGAGTTTTGAATTAAATCAGTATATTTAACACTATGACAACAAAATATTGTATACATTTTAAATACCATGAAATGAACAAATGGATATTGAAATTACAGAAATAATAAGAGAAAAGCAAAATGATAGATTGAAGGAAGAATTACAGAAATGAAAAAAGAAAGAAAAGAAAATGGATAGAAAGAATTGAAGTAGGATAATTAGTTAGTAGTAACTATAGTGTTAGCAGAAAATAGTGCACAATTTTATTTCAGAATATTATAATTCAGCATGATACAAAAATGTACGATATAGCATTTTTGTATTCAATCCATGTTTCATCAGAAATAGTGATGAATTAAAAAAAAAAAATCACTGCTTTTTAGTGTCTAGTCGAATGTAGTTGTAATTGTTAGCTAGATATTTTCTTTTGATAAATGCATGAAGCTAAAAACAAAAAAAAAGAGGAAAAAAAAACAAAAAACGCTGTAGCTTTCAATTTGAATAAGAAAATACATTACTTTGTCTGTAAACATCTCCGATCATTGAATTATATACTAGAACCAGAACTACAAACAAGATAGTTGAAATAAATTCACATCTTAATACATGTAATCAAGTTTATACTTATACTGTATTGCATTTTAAAATTTTGCTTTTTATATACAATATTTATAAACCTTGAATTAGTATTGACCACAAACATTTCTGCTAAAACTATTTGAAAAATGGTGACTACAAGACTGTAGATTATTCTTTAAATATTCAATATTTAAGCCTTATTTAGAAGATAACTTTCCTATAGCTGTTCCATTAGAAAAAGTATTAAGCTAGACAGCATACAAAGTTGTTGGATCTTCTTCACTAGTGTAACTGAAAAAACTATACAGTGGTTAATCTGAAGGTAAGACTGGACAAGCATGCATTCAGATAGACTATGGTAGCTGCTAATAGGGTTGTGGTACTAATCCTTTTCACTCATTGTTTGATTCCAGGGCTTTCATACTTACGATATTGAACAAAATCAGAGCGTTACTAAGGGCGAGTTTCGCCGCGTTCTCGAGTCATTTTGTTGTCATCTCACCACAGAGCAGTTCGAGGCAGTATTAGCAAAGGTATCATGGAGGACATGACGCTTTCACTGTGTGTTGGTGTACATGTCGTCATGGTTTGTGGTGGCGTGCAGTACTATCCCATGCTATGGTGGCATCTTGTAGTGTCTGTCTAAAAATAACTCACCCTTCTGTTTCTACCAAACTTTGTAGTTCGTTTATCAGATAAAATTAGGATATTTTTATGTAATGAACTGAATTTTTGCAATTTTTTATCAATTATTGACAGAAGTAGGACTTTATGTGAACTGATTTGTTTTTCTAATAAAAGCCATTGATATTTAATAGCAAGAATATACGAGAATCTCTAAACTATTAGCTACTAAATTTTAGTATCACGGAGAGAGTGTTACATCAATGACAGATTCTTACTTTGTGCCAATTTTAAAGCTTTCTTTGTTTGCAATAACTGTATTTAGAGAATTTTAAGATGAAATAAAAAAAACAACAACATAATCTTTGAAGCAAAATTACATATATATAGTATATATAGTGATTATAAAATTTAACAGGACGTACCTGTGCATTGAAATGAAACTTATAAAGGGAAATAATTAATGGGAACTTACAGTTACCTGGTGTTAACAAAACTCAGAGTTTTGTTTTTTGGGGTTTAAATTCTGTCATTGTATTGTCTGTTGCCTGGGTCTGTACTGTGTGTACAGCTTACTTAATATCATTGCACCCTAAATCCAACATATCTTATATGCATTGGTGAAAATCCTGTAGCTTTGTTTGGCATAACTGTATATAATTTCTATATAATTACTTTGATTTTGTCATGAAGTCACATATAACTATGCATTACAAATATATCGCTTCTAATCTGTTCATAAATTATTTTGTTTTGAAGTCACCTGTAACTATACAATATACCGGTATATTTTGATCTGGCTTTGATTTATTTTTCATAAATTGCTTTCTTTTGTATTGCATTTATTTTTATTTGATTTAATATAAATGCTTTTTGAAATTTTGATTTAAGAGTGTATTCTTTTTACTGTAGCTTAAATTTACATGATGTATCCATAAAATAACAGAATAAGAGATTTGATAGTAAACACTTTTACGTCATATTCTATATAAAAGTTAAGTCAGCATTTGCATCCATTTCATGGAGATATTGTTCAGTGTATAAACTTTTGAAAATCCCTCAAAGTTCTCGACCTGCCTTTCTTAGATTTCTTACCATCATCTATTCAATTTTCTGAGTTCTCTCTGCAATCTGATTTTCCAATATCCGAAGCACACACCCTGACTGTATTGAGCTCTCCCTTATTTCTCTGTGGTAATTGAATTCTCCCTGATTTGGTGAATGAATCCCGCTGCATTATCCCATGTTTTGTATGTTAAACAGTGTTGATTTACTGGTTTGTGTTTTCATTTATTTGATAACTTTAAAAAAAATAAAATATCTGATTCAAATAATACCAAATATACATTATACATAAAATAAGTTATATATTTTCCGTAGTATTTTAAACAATTTTTTTTTTATATCTTTGAAATAGATTTGATTGTGAACATTAAACATTAAAAAATGTATATAAAGTTTTAAAATTAAAAAAAAAATTTGTGTTAGAGCTTCAAAACATTTAAAATTTCACAGTACTTGAAATACTTTAGTACATGTACATGTATTATATTGTTGAAATAAGTCATCTAAATAATTTCTATTTAAAATATATATTTTAAAAATCTCAAAAATTAAAATATTAATTGAATCAGTATTTTGCAGCTTAAATGTAGGGTGAATACATTGTAAATTAAAGTGGGTTTTAAATACTACAAATGTTAAAAATTTATAGTATTTAATTGTGTACATTAAAGTAAAGTGGCTTTTAAATACTATAAATGTTAAACCTAAAAAAAAATAGAATAATGCATGTTATGATTTTGTTATAATTATTTGGGATTTTTTGTCAATCCATCGTCATAGGTAAATACTTTGTAGAAAAAACACCTGTTATTTTCTTCTTTATCTATGAGTAGAGCAAACTAAATGTATATCATTACACACCACATAAACATTAATTCACTTTCAATCTGATAAATTATGATTTTGGTTCAGTTTCTTATCTTTAGCTTAAATCACTATTCCATCTTTGCAATTACAGAGTTAGCTCCCTTGCAGGTAGGTATCCATTTTGACGTCATTATTTTAGGGGCACGATTCATGCTGTTTTCTCCAAAAATATAATGTTACGCTTGCAAACACATGACGTCATAATCAATACCTTCCCGCAAGAGCAGATAACTCTGTTATATGCAAATACAGAATACATAGTGCACAAGATAATTTGTCACAAGTAGTTTTTTTTTTATCTTTGATTGAATAAATGATAATTATAGCTACCAGGTAATTTAAAAATAAGACAGAAACCATATGAGTAGAAGATGAAAAAAATATCACCTGTTTTTCCCGTTATGATAGGTAAACATTGAAAATTATAACAAAAAATCTCATAAAATTAATAAAATGTGTAAGGATATACACAGGATTATTACTGGTATTATAATTCTTTCTAAAAGCTTTTCACTGTTTTGATAACATCAAACATATTCTATAAATGATTATTAAGTAGAAAATGATAAGTTACTATTCACCATTGAATAGATTAAAGTCATTTAATTAAATTGTTATACTTATGTTTTAATATAAACATTTTTAGGTTGACAAAAATCCGAATGGCACAGTAAAGTATCTGGACTTCTTGGACAAGTTTTATGGCCAGGACACGAGAATTGCCAGCCCCGATAAACGTGTTAATGGTCCTATGAGGTATGTGAAAGAATTAATATTAGGAAAACATGTATCAGAAAAGACCCACTAATTCTTTCGTTACTTTGAAATCTAGTTAATATGAAGTACACTACCGGGTATTTCAATATGAGATAGTTGCACACGTTCCTATAGTTGTTCCAATGCTGGGAAAAATTTAAATAAAATGATAATGACGAGAGCTTAGAAAAAACATTAGAAGTACTATAAAAGTTATACAAGTTACATGTTTTTATGTTTTCAGATTCATGCCTCCAACCACTGCCCGGGAAATAAACATCGACATGATTGAGAAGATGCTGAAGGACCGCGTAAGTTTGTCAACTTGGGCATGAGCTTGACCTATGTACTTCAATGGCTTGAATTTGACCAATTGAATAAATGAAACAATTGGATAAGATTGATAACTGTAATATCAATGTTTTCTTGCAGATTTCTAACAACATGAAGGCTGTTATCAAGGCTCTGCAGCTGTTTGATTACAACCGCGATGGTAAAGTCCAGAGACATGAACTACGCAGGGTGTTAGATAACTACTGCTTCAAGCTCTCAGATGCACAATTTGAAAAGTGAGTCTGAAGATTAATGACTACCTGTGTTCAAAATAAAAGGAAAGAAATCAGAGCATACATAAACCCTTTGTTTAAAAGTGTTTTTTGATTTTTTATAAGAAGTCTTCATAATAATTCAGGGGGGATAACTTTATATTATCATACAAGATTTTTAATTAATTGTAAACCACTAGTACCAGGTGTCGAGTTACATCCAGAATAGTGATAACTGATTGTCAAGGAAGCAGACCTTTTTTTTTAAACGGACAAAACAAAATGTGAATTCATGTCATCATCTTTAAGATATTTCAGATGTAAACCATATTTTCCAAGAGGTTATAAGTCAACTCAATGAATTAATTAATAATTCCAACCATTGACCATTTCTTTTACCATTTATTCTGTAGGCTTTGGATGCGCTATGATTTTCACCACACTGGTATGTGTAACTACAAACAGTTCCTCGAGCGCATGGGAGTAAGTGTATCACACCACTCTAAACCGCCACCACAGGACGGAGCCAAGGGAGGTAATCCACTTCAAACGGTTTTTTTAAATATTTAAAGAGATCATATTTCTTTGAAATACTAGAACCTGTTCCCTTAGTATGATCATTCTTTTTTTAATATGCCCTGATATTAATAATTGCGAAATAGTTGATGTAACAATTTTGATGCTTCTGCTAGTTTTTACTTTTCTCAACATAGCTAACTCGGTTATACTTTTTTTTTACCAATATACCTTCTCATTCTATAACAATTAATAAAATATTTTAAATAACTGGAGTTGTAACTAACAATTTAGTTTCAGATGAAAATAGCGTTTTAACTGGGACAAACCTTTTTATTCAGTTGTGAGTTATACATTCAGAAATTTTATCTTATGCACATGCATGCAAAATACCAAGCATTTTCAATTTAGAAGAATACAAGTATTTCACATGGATCGTAATTGATGGCTGAACACACATTGTGTATTTGTATTGATGTGATTTTTCTGTGTTTGATATTTTGTTCTTATTAAATAAGAACCCAAAAAGCCCCTTTGAGAAACAATAATAAAAGACAATTGAAGGGAAATGAAAGAATTCAAGGCACTTTTCATAAGTTAAAAAGTATGTCTATATTATCAAGTTACTTTTAGATTACATTAAAAAATTGGTATTTTATATCATACACCCAGCTTAGGCCTTGTCACAAGAAAGAAATGAATTCTAAACTAATCCAATGATTTATTGATTAAATGATGTAATTTTTACAGATTGTTTCATCTTTGATTAACAAATTGCAATGTATGTCCTATGTTTGTAAATGTTTATGCATGGCTTAGTCAACACATAACAACACATTGTTATTTGCTTTGTATGTCTGTTTATTATTATGAGCTTTGCATGTCAAATATTTATTATTGTGATTAACATTCATGTTATGGTAAAGAAATTTGCAGTTTTATTATTTTTCTTTAATATTAGTAAAATTTTCAAGTCATATCAGGATTAAGATGTAGTTCTTCCTATAATTTTTTTTTCATTTTATTTTTTTTATGTATTTTTTCTCTTCTATTTCAATTGCTTGTGATCTTTTTTATGTCCAATTATTGTATGTTTAAAAATATTACCAGTATAAAGATTATAAAAATCATACATTGTTATTACATAATTACAGTTAACTTTCATCATTATATTGTTTTTAAATGGAATATAACATTTGTTACCTGGGATATAAAAGCTAGATTTTGACTAAGTTATGGTACCTGTGCAAATCATGCAAAAACAAACACAACATTTGACCTCTTTAACTAAAGACCCTGTTACCTGGTACTTAGAGTTGGTGCAAACAAAAAACTTTATGTTTTTTTTTTTTAATTTTTGAATTGAAGTATAAATTACATACTCTATAGTAGCTCTGTCTTTTCTCATTGCCATGAGCAACTACCTAAAGGAAGTTGAATTGTGATTTAAACCTTCTAAATAGAAGTCTTTTTAATTTTCATTCTATAAATTTGGTTTCACTAATATGCAATTTTCCACATATCATAAGACCACTTAAAAGATATTTTAATTGCAATTTTTTTTTCAAACTAATTTGCATATTAAGATTGTTTTTATATCTTCATTGTTTGTATATATGTAATCCAAAGAAAGTGTGTGATTTAGATAGTATGTGTGGTTCCTCCCAACAGCCTTGTTGTGGCCCCAGAAGCCTCCTTCTCCAGCAATGGGAAGTATGGTCGCTAAACAGAGGAAGGACGATGAGCAGGCAATGCAGAAAATGAGTTTTGACCAGATTGAGTCAGAGTTCAGAATGAGGGTATGTGCTACAGTCATGTCAAAATTTAACTTTCTTATATCATCTGATATGACAGCCTTTGTAACTACAGATTATATACTTGAATCACCTTTCATTGATGTTCAGAGTTATGGAGAGGGGGCCCCGGTGGCCGAATGGTTAAGATGTCCCGACATATTACCACAAGCCCTCCACCTCTGGGATGCAGGTTCGAATCCCATGTGAGGCAGTTGCCAAGTACTGACCACTGGTTGGTGGTTTTTCTCTGGGTACTCCAGCTTTCCTCCATCAACA
Organism: Argopecten irradians; assembly: GCF_041381155.1. NCBI lineage: Eukaryota > Metazoa > Mollusca > Bivalvia > Pectinida > Pectinidae > Argopecten > Argopecten irradians. The sequence continues at coordinate 47,001,899 of NC_091134.1, read as the reverse complement.
AACCTGGCATGTCCTTAGATGACCCTGGCTGTTAATAGGACGTTAAACTAACAAACCAATTAAACCAAAAATTTATGGAGAGATAAGAATTATCATATATCTCTTTATGTGTACAATAATACCAGGTTATAAGGTTGTAATGGAAAATTTTCATTTTTTTATAGATGAGACGAAATTACCTAAATTTGAAGAAGATTTTTATTTCATTTGACCGTAACCTGGATGGATTTATCAATCTGGAGGATCTGAAGTCTATACTTACACAGTTCACCATCCCAATGTCAGACCCATTGTTCAAACAGCTCATGGAAAGGTGTGGTATTTTATCCAAAAATAAATTAAATATATAGGAAAATTAAAGTAAAATATAAAATAACACATTTTCCAAGTAAAATTTTTTTTCTTTTTTTTTGTTAAAGATGTTTTTTGTTTTCTATTTCTAAAAAGTCTCTTTACATGTAAATATAAGTCCAATATAAATTGGATGGTAACTTCCATAGAGTCTCATTTAGCAAAGTATTTTTCTTTATAATTAAGTTACAGTTTTCCAAGCTATGCATCTGAAAATCTTAAATAATTCAGAATATAAAGATGTACATAAGATATCAATGATATTAAAATTTGAAAAAATATAAAATAAAGAAAATGTATTTCATCTTATTTTAATTTTGCTGATATATTGATGTTTTTCAGATGTAATGTCAAGGGAACAGGAAAGATATCCTGGGAGGCGTTTTTGGAAAAATTCCAGGATGCTCAGGCCCCCGGAAATGGACAGACGCTTCCCATCAAACCAGGCCACAAGTAAGTGTAGAAAAATTGATATAATTTGTTAAGTCATAATAGCAACAAATTGAGAGAAAAAAAGCAATTTGACTTTAACATTTCCTCACATTTCCTTTTTCTGTGTTGCATCTTTGCAAAAGAAATCTGTTAAAAAAAATGTAACCATAATTTGAATTATTTTATTTATCATTTAGACTTGAGTTCTGCATTAATTGTATTTTATATTTAATATTAAAGAATATGACTTTTTAGGTCAGCTATTGTAGACGAAGTCTTGACATTTAATATTAAAGAATATGACTTTTTATAATTGAGCTATTGTATTCCTACAATTGACGTAAAAACATTTTTCTAACATTGCAGATTTTTCCCGATCCGTGAGGAGATGCAGTCGTTTGAGGTAGATGATATCTGGAGACTACTCTACAAACATGTCCACAATCACTACCATTCTATCAAACAAGCCTTCCTACAGTTTGATATAGTAAGTCGGGATACCTCAGGTTTCTCTCTTGATTTAATTTTATTAAAATAAAGATGCTAAAAAGCAAAATATTTTGAATAAACAGAGCAAAAATTAATCAATTAATTAGAAGATTATACTGGCCAGGTTTATTCAGTTTATTGTTGTCTTGATATGTAAACATAAAAAAAAAAATAACATAAATCATTCATTTTTCTAATCCCAAGATAAATATGAAGAAATGGAGATAAATATGAAGAAATGGTACAATTTTTTTTTAGATTTTGTTATAAAATCCTCCTCCATTTATCTATATTTTACCTTTATTATGTAATATTAAGCTTCAATATTTGTTTGTCCAAAACAGTTTATAAATAATTATCTTTATTTTCAGACTCGTAAAGGCAGAGTGACAAGAAGAGAACTAAGAAACATCATAGAAAAGTTTACATTCCGATTGGATGATCAACAGTTTAAGCAGCTGATGCTGAAGCTGGACCCACAACACACCAACAATATTTCCTATCACCAGTTCCTGGCCTTGTTTGAGGAAACAGAATCATTGGTAAGCAGTTGTTTTGTTGAACTTTGCTTTTACCAGTGAAGTGCCTATGGTCAGGATTTTTCTAGGGGTTGTATTTTTTATAGGGGCTGTATCTTTTTAGTGATAAATTTTGAAATTTTATAATTGCCAAAATATCTTTACCATTATTTTATTTGTATCATAGGATTAAACTATTTATAACTTTTGATTTTGCAAAATTTCTTGTTTTCTACACATTGCTATTATCAATGATATTTTTTTTTCACAGGCACAAGGACACAAGTGGCTGAACTCTGTGCACAGATTCAATGAAAACCCCAAACCTGCTATAATGGCATGGGAAACGGTAGGTTGGACATGCTGAATGTGTGATACAAAAAAAGTATTCCTGGTTAGACTGACACATCAGTAATTACTGCTTTTTACACTAAATTCTGCTGATATGTAATGTTAAACCCACTGCATTACTTACTTGTATCAATAACTTACATTAATTTTTACTGGATAGTAATTACAGTGTATATGATTTGGTGTTCCTTTCCAGATTGAGGACATCCTACGGGAGAAAATCACAGAGAACTGGAAATCCGTGTCGGGCGCTATTGTGGACTGTGACCATAAAGATCAGGGATATATTACACAGGAACAGATGAAAAGGGTCATCGATAATTATGTATTAACTATCTCTGATGAACACTTCAGCCAGTAAGTAACAGAGAGTTGCTTATTGAGAAACTGAGAGAACATGTATAGCGTGTAACATTTCCAATCCGTTCATTGACTCAACTTTGCAACCGATCCAAATTGTTTCAAAACAATTACAAAATCTAGAAGAATGATGGATAGTGATGAATTATTAGGGATATTCACCACATCAAACAGCATACACTCTATAATCAAAATACTCCATCTAATTTAAAATTTGTTTTCCTTGGCTGAGAAAACAATAAAAAGTTTGCTATGATACTTGTTTAATAATGGAGTACATCGAACAAAATGACCTTAATTTTGTCCTGAAATCTTATGACATGAATAATTTCCAGCATGCTACAGAGGTGTTCCGACTGTGGGAACGGCAGGGTGAACTATGTAGAGTTCCTGGAGAAACTTAACGTGGACGTAACACCAGGGGATCTCCTTGGACTCAGCACACAAATTCATGAAGAGAGTCACGTCCGTGAAGACTTCCGATGTCGAGATCAAATTGAAAGGTGAGTTGTCCACACGTGTATATGGTCCCTTAGTCAGGTTAACCATGGTTAAATTTTGAAGACAGCATCACTGAGTATGAAATAGATACCAATTTATGAAAACAGCTTGTTTTTTATGTTTGAAAAAAAAAAAAAAATCTTTGATTTTGAAATAAATTTCTGATTAGATTTTAATCATTTGATTTTTTTCACATAGACAAATTCGAAATGTTCGGAGAGCAAAGCATAAAACAGACAACATGACAGCAGATGAGGTAATCGCTCGCCTGAAGGATCGCATGTCACAACACAAAATGCAGATACGGCAAGCCTTCCTCTCCTTTGATAAGAGTGGCAAAGGAAAAGTGAACAAACGCAATTTCAGAGAGGTAAGTTGCTTGATCCTTTAGTAGTTTTAAGGAAATTAATGAATTAATTATCTTCGGAAAGTGCTACAATATTATTACTGGTCTCTTACTAAAAGTTAATATTTAATCGCAACAAGCTATTTTGGTTTCTTACTACTAGTTACAAGTGGTCTCTCAACTTAGAAATATAGACATAGACAGTCTTTTGACGTAGATGGTGTTTTTAAGCGTATAGGTAATCATAATTACTGATGGTCTATCATTGCAAACGGTCTTTTAATACATGTGTTTTCTTACTGATTGGGTATTTGTCAAGCAATAATCCCCTACCCTTGAAAGAAATGATGGACTTTTAAGGAGGGAGAGGTGAGTGTATTGCTGAATATGGCCTTACTTAAAAAGGCTTGATAAAAAGGGGAGGGGCCAATAGGGGCCCCGGGTTATAAATGTCAGAAGAGTAGGTTTATTAACACAGGGGGTACATCCTATCATCTTAAATGGTCTTTTACTTAATACAGGATACAAATATAGATATTTTCTACCAAAACTAAGTGTCTGATAGTAAATATTGAATAGTTGACATAGCTTTTAATGATGAAGGTTGTCTCTAGGTATAAAAAAAAAACCAGTGCCATCTCTTCAGTAGAAGATATTTATACTTTTTACAGTAGAAGATATTTATACTTTTTACAGTAGAAGATATTTATACTTTTTACAGTAGAAGATATTTATACTTTTTACAGTAGAAGATATTTATACTTTTTACAGTAGAAGATATTTATACTTTTTACAGTAGAAGATATTTATACTTTTTATCCTCAATGATTTACAGATTTACCAAAATTGTTTTATAATCTAAAAGCTTATTTTAATGCTATTCTGCTGTAGGTACTAGTCAGTATGGGAATGCCAATGGCTGATGAGCATTTCCAGGATCTGGTTTCAAAGATCGGGTTCCATAATGGCTCCATGTTGTACAGCGACTTTGTGCTGGCATTTGAGGACCCCCGGATCTTTGGTCCTGGGGATGATGTACAGCGATCTGGAAATCACCATGTCAATCCAATCAGGGGAGATGAGTTTGGAATGAGCGCTGATGAAGTGGAAAGAAAACTACTTAGCAAGCTTAGAGAAAATTTTGCTGTAAGTTTTGATTTAGAAAAAAATTAAAACAAAAAACGCTTCCTTTTTCTTTTTCAAATCATCAAAAAAGAAGTTAGCCACTCAAAACTTGATATCTTATAAGTAATCTTGGTTTGATCTACAGTTTTTCATACGAAAGTGCTAAATAGGGAAAAAACCAGCATTATTTGTATTCAAAATTCATTTCATATCAGTATATTAGTTGGCATCACAATTTTTTTTTTTCAATTTTCAGAATTTACGTGCTGCTTTTTATAAATTTGATGATGACCACAATGGAATTCTAACAAAAAGTAATTTCCGAAGACTTTTGGATTCGTTCATGTGTATAATGTCAGACGATGAATATGAAGTTTTGTGTAAACGAATGGGTATAGACTCAAAGTCTCGGATAACATATGAAGACTTCTTACGGAGATTCGAAATCAGGGACACTGCAGATGGTCACAAATGGCTCAACTCAGTTCATCGGTTAGTATATGGAAATTTGAACAAAATATTAACTTCTGAAATATTTTTTTTGATAAAGTGCTTTTCAACAAATATAGTTTATAAAATTAAGAATTTGAAAATATAATGAATTTGATATTCAAAATATAGTGAATTATCCAAAGTAATCTATTTCATTTAAATTGAAAGTAACAAAATATGTTGTTCAAAATTATTTTGGATGTATCAACATTTTCTGAATTTTCGTTTATCAAAATAATAAGTGCAATTAATAAATTAATTAACTTTTTTTATTCATTTTTTTTGTGTTTAATTATTTTATAGTTGTCAATTAAAAATGTGTTTAAACTTTGAAAGTATCTGTGTCTGAGTGAAGAAATAGCCTTGAATCATATATTGGATTCAATTTGTAAGATATTATATATTTGGGGCGAACATATGCACCTCTTATTGAATCTCAATGTTATTGATGAAAAATATGACCCTTATTACAGGTATAATGATACACAGCCGGCAGCAGAGTTAACGGCGATGGAAGTCCACGGAGAACTGAAACGGAAGGTCCATCAACAATGGAAGGATATAGCAGGGGTCAGTATGATTGTCTCCTCTTACATGTTATAGTGCTAATTCAAATGTTGAGTACGGTAGATACTGGTAATGAGAGGGTGCAGTGATTAAAAAAAAATCAGAGAACTTCTCTTTGCTTAACTTACATTTTAAACTTAATTTCCAATATTAATTGCAGTAAAGAATGAAATATTCCATTAAACTTTTAGCCACATTTCAAATTTTTCATCCTTGGATTATACTTTTAGGCAATTGAGGACAACGAATATGAGACATTAATAACTGTTTGAATAATTTAAATTTTTATGTTTTATTACCTCTTTTATCAAGAAATAGTGCTTTAATTGAAACCTTGATAAAATCACACTTTCCCAGCTAAATATTGATGAGAAGCAATAATTATCTAATTAAGTTATTTCCTGACAATGTTTTTACTTTTGTCCAGGCATTCATCAGTATTGACTCTCGAGGGAAGGGAATTGTCACAAAGCGAGACTTGAGAGATTTATTGTTTAGGTTTGTCCTGCCCATGTCTCCTGAGGAATTCAAAGCTTTGTGGCAAATGTAGGTATCAATACCTCTAGGTTAAGACATTTATGTAAACTTGAAGCAGCAAAATAAGGATACCAAATTCATTGATTTGGAAATGCTTTCTTCTTTACATTTATCTTTCTTCAGTTCTAATAAAACCAGTTTCACAATCTTGTTTTTAAAGATAACTATAATTTTTCTTGTTATTTGATCAGTTCTTTGATGAGTCAACTATGGAACATTTAATCAGGAAAAATAAGGTGCAAACTGCTGCTGAATTGGAAATACCTGAATCTGAAGAGACAAAACTTACATAATTATATTCATGAATTAAAGGGTAGATTATTTAGTGTGACATCTTAATTTAATCAAATTTATTACAACTTTATTCAACATGTTAATATTCTGTTGAAGCTCTCAGTTTGATGTAGTTAAACCCAAAACAGATATTTTTACAGAAATTGAATTTAAAGCTGAAATCACACCAATTTTGTGAACAAATGATGAACATTTTGTGACTCGTCTTCCATCAGGTATGACACTACTGGGAAAGGTTTCATATCACACAAGGACTTCCTTGCCAAGTTGGGTACGTCCGAGTTCACCCCTACGGATATCATCGGTACAAGTAGTAAGATCATCAACGACAGTAAACAATATGTCATAGACCATAACAAACAACAGCTAGGAAAACACCAGAAAATCACACAGCATCAGGCAGAGCGTGTGTTGTTTATGTCGGCAGAGGAGGTCGAACGACAACTCAGGTACAGAATTTATAGTACATCATACACCATGAAAAATGTTTTAAAATTATTCAGTGATAAGTTTTGTACCTAGAACATGCTTTCTGTTGTACATTGCGTTGGAAAGAGTTAATGGAATCATGATGGTTTGACATATTAAAGGATTTGAAATAATGTGTGTTAAAGTTGTATGGTCTGTAACTTGCTGTATTTTTGACATAGAAAAAGTTTTTAAAGTGTTTCTCTGACTCTTTAAGTTTTAAACTTTCCATATTTATTGACTTTTGTTAAGCTGCTCGGAAGTCTCCGACCTGTTCCGATCTACTCTGATCTGTACGGGTATTGCCGATGTTGGCCATGTGAGATGACTCGGGAGGTTCCAATCTATACGGGTATCACCGATGTCGGTCACATGATGCAACTCGGTTTTTCGATATTACCCGAAAGCTTGAAACATGGTGTTGACTGTAGTAGTACGTTCTTTCAAACCATGTGATGTTTTATGTGAAATTTACCACTATGTCAATAATATTGGTGCTTTTATGGATCAGAACCATCTTATATAAGCATCAATACTCACAAATTGTATGTTTTATGACAGTTTGTGATGGTGAAAATTAAGAGAAATACAACTTTAAATTATAGTTATTGGTTAGAAAACCTATAGCTGTATGAGTTATTTCCCCTTTGATAAAAAAAAGAAAGAACAAATGTTTTTGAAACTGGCTCTCAGAAAGAAAGTGGATCTGTTAAATACTAAATAGAGGGTTAACTTTCAAGTTAATGATATAACATTGACTAATTCTCTACACTTTTAGCAGTAAAATAAATTGCAACTAATGTATTTGAAATAAAAACATTTTAAAATGGACAAATTTTTAAATTTTTAAAGAGAATTTTCTAACAGATCTATGTTTTGTGACTAATTGGTGATTGGGTTTCCACAGAGACAAGATCCGAGATAATTACAAGGATTTCTATGGCGCATTTAGAAAGTATGACACAGAAAAGAAGGGTTCACTGTCTGTCAGAGATATCCAGAAAGTTCTCACAGATTTCAGTCTGTTTATGAACGATGATGAATTCTTCCTCCTCCTGGACAGGTAAAAAACAATATTAATTCATGATGTAGATCTTAATTAATTTCCTAATTGCCATCAAATAGGGGTAGGGATAATATTGTGTACATGTATCCAAATTATGGTTCATATGTTTGTTTGAGAAATAAAATCTTCATTCCAAACAAATTTTGCCAACATTAATCATAAAGCAATATTGATAGTGATAAAAAATTACAATTTTTAGCAGAGTTCATTTTGTATTTTTTGTTTTTGTAAAGAATTGGTCTACCCACAAACAAAAGTCGTCTGAACTATGAAGCGTTCCTGATGGCGTTTGAGGATGGGAGGAAATCAGCCTACGGTCATAGAACACCAGAACTACAGATCTCTCAGTACGTAGGGCTAACACCACAGGAGGCTGAAGGACGTCTTCGCGAAATGGTTGCCAAGAGTTACGACCTTTTAAGCAAGGTATAAACATATAGATTTTCCTGTTGTTAAAGAAATTCTGATGCAGGATATTTTGATATTCTTTAAATATAATGTAAGAGGTTACCTGCAGAATGATTTTCTCATAAGTTAATTCTTATCTGTCTTATCCAACATTATTCTATATGCATTTAGGAATCTTATCTCTTTAGATAGAAGTTTTACAGTTCAAATGTCAAGGTAAATATCCTAGAATCAGTTATATCTGAAACATGGATATAAATAATCTCAATCAATTGTATCAATCAAAGCTCTGTTGAAAAAATTCAGACAAGCACTGTATATTTCATTGAATATTTAATTCTTTTTCAAGTTTTTTGAAAGTTGAACATTTTAAATGCAAATGCACCTACATCAATTGTTGACAATTATTGTGAATCTTACATTAACATTAAATTTTGTCACTCAAATTTTCAGGCATTTGCAGCGTTTGATAAAGATAGAACAAATTTGATGCCACTTGCTGATTTCCGGAGAACACTGGACATCTTCATGTTTAAACTGACGGAACCTCAGTGGAAATATCTAAAGAGTCGTCTACAGATCACAGAAAACCAGGTCAACTACCTAATGTTCCTGGATAATAACACTCTCAGTGGATCAGAGGTACAGAGTTGTCTCCCTTCTCTTTATTTACCATCCTAAGTTAATAAAATTAAACAGAACATAATATGATCAACATGGTTGAAATGACTTAACGTACCAGTATATATTTTACAGTCTGATTCCTTTTTTGTATACAGTCCTTCTAGTTTATACATTAATACTTTTAAGTTACTTAAAAGATATAATTTCAAAAAACTTGAATCTATAGGAAGTGCACCTTTGTAAGTGTTTACTCAGGTTAAATGGTATACCGTATAGAACCTTGAAATATGAAATGGTAAACTTCAAGCAGCAACTAAATGATTCAAAGATCGCTTTAAGACAGTCACATGCATTTAATTATCTACATAATTTACACTGTGTCATAATAATTGAAAAGGAAATATACAATTAGGTGATCATATAATTTTACCTCATTTACTGGTTGTTTTAATGAACTCAAAATTTTTATATAATTCCAAATATTTTCTTGGTCCCAACCAAACTTAATAGACTTTTGTTATTTTTCTAAGTTTACTGAACTTGAATCCTCAGTTTTGCCATGGTTGCCCTGACTGACTTGATAAAAAAAATTAAAATGCTATGTCCCCAGGATGCTGAGAGATGGTTGGCGAATCTGACAAGGAATATCAACGCTCAGACACCTAGTCTAAACTCTATGGAGGATATTCAAAGTCGCCTGAGGGAAACAGTGGTTGCCCACTTTTACACTTTAGCTCGAGCCTTCAATGACCTTGACTATGCTGGAATAGGGGTCGTCTCCAAGGAGGACTTCAGGGAGGTCATCAATAAGACAGCATTCAGGATTACAGAGGAACAGGTACCTAATGAATGTCAGGAAATGAAAAATGAATATCTAGTAGCAGCCAGCCTGGTTTCTAACTCAAATATTCTCAATAACCTAGCTAGATATAGGGTATTCTTGGCATTTGACCAGTAACATCCTTGGATGATGTGTTACACACATTTACTTCAAAGAAATTACCTTGACCATGCAATTCAGTGTTAAACCATTAATGCAAAAGCCAATACATCTAGATAAATATCATTATGAAATAATAATAGCTTTTTTCATAATTCAGTTTTAATAATAACTTTTAATAACTAATAGATTTTAAGATGAACAATTTACTTCTCAACTGTCAATAGATATGCATAAATTCTCTTTTAATTGCAGTTTGACAACCTCATGGCCTATATTCCCACCAATGAGTTTGGAAATGTTGATTACAAACTATTCATGAAGCAATTTTCTACTGGTCCGGAGGAACTGGATAAACTAGAACCCCTTCCTCAGCGCCCAGCCTCTACCATGATGGGACGACGCCCACAATCCAGAGCTGTGTCAAGGGCAATGTCGCGCTCCATGACTCAGGTGAGGAATTATTTAAATGTTGCTATTTCGTATTGTTTAATGGTTGTTACATGGATGTTAAAAGTTTTTCAGTTCATGTATGATTCTGCATGGCTCAGCCAACACGGCAGCATAAGTTTACTATTTTTCTCGAAAATAAAATGACTGAAATCTGTCCAAAATGTCTTAAAAACAGTATACATCTTCTGTTGTATTATCCATTTATTTATTAAGTGGTTATCAAATCCAGAATAATATTTTATTGATATTTAACTATAAAATGACTTAATTCTCACAAATAGTGGCTAAAATACCTAGCAGAGATTATTAGATTCATTCAGTTCTGTGTTTGTATCTTTTAAAAAAAAAATGTAGTCACAGGAAGAATTTCATGGCTTTGTTAAACATGACAAAATGTTGTAGGCAATATCATAAAAAGATATAACCTATAAAAATTGAACATGTTTTTGATAGTTGGATATGAGGAAGACAGGCTCCAGGATGTCGAGAGGTCCGTCCCGTATGGCCACACCCATGATTAATGCTGAGTCAGCTGAACAGCAGCTCAAAGACGTCATCTTCCGTCACTGGAAGGATGTCCAGCGTTTGTGTCGAAACCAAGATCGTAACAACACAGGAACCATCGCCGTCAATGATATCTTAGGTAAACAGCGATATTTATATATTCTATAGTTGGTGTGAATTTTACTAAAATTTATCTCCTGAAGAAATTTTATAGCAAAGATTCTATGTCGCATTCAGAAAATTTATTGCTATCTTTTAAATTAAAAACAAAAATACAAACTGTTATAAAATTATTCAAATAAATATGCTTGCAACAAAGTTAAGGGAGAGTATTCTGGAATTGGGTTGTCCGTCTGCCTGTCCATCTGTCTGTCTGTCTGCAGACACAATTTTGTTCTGCAAAAACACCTCCTAAACTTCTTGACAGATTTTGATAAAATTTGGTACACAGAACCCTGACATGAAGGGGAGTTGAGTAGATTATACATGGTTCTGCAATGGAGTTATAACTAAATTTGTGCAGCGGGGATATTAGTCATCCATTCTGAGTTGTAGTTGATACATTGTAATTATCATGTCGTTTTTTTTTTATCTTTCAGAAATCTTTGATAAGTTTGGAGTCCAGATTCCTCAACATGACCTCAATGATTTGTTGACCAAGTATGATCTCCAGGAAGATGGGACATTCTCCTATGTTGACTTCCTACGACATTTTATCATTAACCTCAAACCTGGTGACACACCTGGACCTTCATTGTCACGGAAACAGATACCACAAACCAAAGTAACGGTAGGAACTAAAAATCTGTATAACCACAAAGTAAAGTAACAGTAGGAATTAAAATTCTGTGTGAAGTTTCATACAAATATAAGTCCAGAATAGTATTGCTTTACTGATTATAATTCTAAAGCATTTTACTGCAGCCTAGAAATCATTGAACAGCATGCATCATGACACTATAAAAATTTATTTGCATTTTATTATTAACATAAAAAAATATTGCTTCAAAAATAATCATTATATATTTGTATTGTGTAATTCCAGACTGATAATGGTCCAACAACAAATCAGTTTTACGAAGCAATGGTCAGAGTTCGGGATTGTGTGATGCAGAATTGGAAAGAAATGCGAAGGAATTTCCGTTCTCTAGATCCTGCAAATTCAGGAAATGTAGAAGCTTTGGAATTCCGCAGAGTCTTACGACAATTTAACATGAATCTCTCAGAGGAAGAATTCTATCATCTGGTGTCATATTACGACAAGAATATGGAAGGAATGATCAATTACAATGACTTCATCAGAGCTTATCTAAAATACTCCTGATCAAGTTCACTGAAATGTTTGATAGGAAGACAAATTTAGAATAATTTGCTTGAAAGTGGCATTCTTCATTTGCTTGTTAATGAGTGTTCTATGAATTTCTTGTCTCTGACTCCTGAGATTATGTAGGACTTTTGCTATACACCTGCTAGTCATAAACATCAAAAGAAAATGTTATGTCAATGACAGGATTCTCTTTTTTTCACAATAAGGAGATGTAGTCTACAATTGTGCTCTTTTCTGTATTTTCAAGTTGTAATTTATTTTCAAAAGAAAATGATATGAATCAAAGGGAAATTTTGAATCAAAGGCAAAATCATTTGTGAAATTATTTTTTTCATTATAATTTGTATAGACAATTATATAGTTTAAATTATTTTATTACACCAAAGGAGATGTAGCATTCACTTACTAATTATCAGTGAAAAAATACTTGTTGGCAAAAAAAAATTGTGCTGTAATTATTTCTAGTGTATCTTATTCAACCAAATGCATCGTTGAAGAATATTGTGTCAAATTTTGGTTGAAGAAATATGGAAAAATATATGTTAATGACATATACATTGTAATGTAATTATTCCAATCTATAATTTCACAAAAAAAAAAAAATCGTTGACATTGATTGTGAAATATTTGGCATATCTGAAAATAGAGATCAGTTTTTTCTCTATGAAGAGAGTTTTTTTAAGAAACATTGCCTTTTGTGTTTCTTTTGTTGTAGGTCTGATTGTGAAATTAACAGCAATTTTTTCTTTGTTATCTGCATCTTTTATCACCTATATACATTATCTTTTTTATTTCATATTAAATTTGTGTGATTGTTATTGTCAAAAATGTTGATAATGTTTAAAATATATATATGTAGTGATGTTATTTTACAAGAAGTTAAATGTTTTCAGAGTTTTAATTTTACAAATACAAAATTTGTACTTTATTGTATTTACGTTGTGAAAAATGTCAATCTCTAAAGATGTTATGATATCTGTGATATATTTTGTCCTGCATGCTTTATAAGTATATATACAAGGCAAACAAGATTTTATACTGTGATATTTTTGCTGAATTTTATTTTTTCCACAACTCCAGTAATGTTACGAATACAAACATTCTAATGTATTTGTTTTAGTGCTGTTATTATCTATTCACACTTCTGTCTCTGTTTTTCACTGACTGCTTTCTTACAAAATGGTCTGTCTAAGTCCTCACATGTTGTCTGTTCTGAAAATTGGTTTCTGTATAAGAATGTTAAATGATCTTTATATGATATGAGAAAATCTTAATATCATTAAACATTACTTTTTGAATCAAAGTTCATGTAATATGATTTGTTTATAAGTCTGTGAAAATAAATTCTGTAGTGATTTAAAAAAGAAATCAAAATCTGTGTGGCCTTTCAATTTCAAAGTTGAAGTTGAATAAATGTAATTTTTTCTCAATCCTGCATGAAATTGATGAATATGTTTAGTTTACTTAACTACCATACCAGAATAATGATTTATACTAAATTCATTACAATAAGTACATGCAGTTTTGAAAATTATCAAGCATGAAATCACCAACTCATATTTTGAGACATGTACACAACTAATGACTCCCACAGGTAAACAAGCAATAAAGTTTTTTATACAAAGTTTTGCAATATAATGATGATTACCACCAAGGTATAATTGTAAATGGAGTGCTTAAAAACAGGGATGGTTTATTTTTATATTAGACATTTTCCAATATTGCATTTTTTTAATAATTACTTTTTTTCATTTTTGAGAAAAAATGTAGTTCACATGCAATTTTATGGAGAAGAGAAATGAGTAAAAGACACGTCTGTTGTGTTTTTTAAAATAAAAATCATGAGACTAAAGCTGAAATCTGAAATTGATAGATTCATAATCATGTTTTAAAATCTCGTCACTCAAGCATTTGATAATTTAAAAGCAATGACATGATATGTGTGATAATTGTTTTAATAGGATTTGCTTTAATTGTTTGGAGTGATTTGTTTTCATTTTCTATCATAAGGTATTGTTCAGTAATATCAGACACAAACTCAATTGAAAAAGTGAGGAGATATCAATTTCATTGAAAAATAAATTTGACTTGTGATATTACAATTCAGCAATATGATCCATATGTCTGACATGTACTTCATGTTTTAAGATTTTCTAGCAGTTATGTAATTTTAGATGTGTAAATATATTTAACTGATCTTGCATATTTGCGAAGCTTTAAGATATATATACATTGTATACCAATTAAAATGTCCTGATGTCAGATTTGGAAATTGACACAGCGACCTACTGATGATGATCGATTCTTAATAAGACTAGGGACATACAGACAAAGGAAATCATGAGTACATATTTTCATATACCTTTGTTTAATTGAATTATCATAATTTCAACAGGATTTTTTGACAAAAAATATATATTCATTTTGTTGACATTTCATTAATTTAAAATGATCTGAGCTGATGATTAAAAACTGGTTATCAAAGAAATTCTTTAATTTCTATGGCGAGAGTAATTGCTTTGAGCATATGTATTATACACCAAATTACCAGTCTTTTGAATTTTGTATATATGCTATTTATAAAGACAACTAGTTAAAGTTCTCTAAGCTTAAGCTAGCTTTAGAATTTGGGAATTTATTTGCCAATACATGTATAGTAATTTTGAAAGAATCGTCAGATTATGTTTTAGTCGGAATTTACTGCTGAACATGTACAGAATTATTACAGATGTAACAGTATGGAGATGATGATGATAATAAATTTTTGAAAAATCTAAACCACATTTCTATTGTTTTTTCTATACGAGTCTATAAAGATTTACATACAGAGTGAAAAATACCAAAGTGATAAATTTTAATACATTAAAGGTGTTGGTATGTAAATTCATGGGAAGAGCATATTGAAAATAATTCTTATATTTGGTATATTTCAGCCAGGATGGCATAGATAATGGCTACGACTTGCTCTCCTTCTTTGAGTCATGGTGACTGCATGAGTGGTTAAGGTTTCAAACATTCTACCAGTAGCCCTCCTCCTCAAGGCCATGGTGACTGAATGGTTAAGGTTACAAACATTCTATTACTAGCCCTCCACCTGTAGGCCATGGTGACTGAATGGTTAAGGTTTCAAACATTCTACCACTAGCCCTCCACCTCTAGGCCATGGTGGCTGAGTGGTTAAGGTTTCAAACATTCTACCACTAGCCCTCCACCTCTAGGCCATGGTGACTGAATGATTAAGGTTTCAAACATTCTACCACTAGCTCTCAACCTGTAGGCCATGGTGACTGAATGGTTAAGGTTTCAAACATTCTACCACTAGCCCTCCACCTCTAGGCCATTGTGACCGAGTTACTAGTTAATGTTTCAAACATTCTACCACTAGCCCTCCACCTCTAGGTCATGGTGGCTGAGTGGTTAAGGTTTCAAACATTCTACCACTAGCCCTCCACCTCTAGGCCATAGTGGCTGAATAGTTAAGGTTTCAAACATTTTACCACTAGCTCTCCATCCCTAGGCCATGGTGACTAAATGGTTAAGGTTTCAAACATTCTATTACTAGCCTCCGCCTCTAGGCTATGGTGACTGAATGGTTAAGGTTTCAAACATTCTATTACTAGCCCTCAGCCTCTAGGCCATGGTGACTGAATGGTTTAGGTTTCAAACATTCTACCACTAGCTCTCCACCTCTAAGCTATGGTGACTGAATGATTAAGGTTTCAAACATTCTACCACTAGCTCTCCACCTCTAAGCTATGGTGACTGAATGATTAAGGTTTCAAACATTCTACCACTAGCTCTCCACCTCTAGGCTATGGTGACTGAATGGTTAAGGTTTCAAATATTCTACCACTAGCCCTCCACCTCTAGGCCATGGTGACTGAATGGTTAAGGTTTCAAACATTCTACCACTAGCCCTCCACCTCTTGGCCATGGTGACTAAATGGTTAAGGTTTCAAACATTCTACCACTAGCCCTCCACCTCTTGGCCATGGTGACTAAATGGTTAAGGTTTCAAACATTATACCACTAGCCCTCCACCTCTATGCCATGGTGACTGAATGGTTAAGGTTTCAAACATTCTACCACTAGCCCTCCACCTCTTGGCCATGGTGACTAAATGGTTAAGGTTTCAAACATTATACCACTAGCACTTAGCCCTCCACCTCTTGGCCATGGTGACTAAATGAATAAGGTTTCAAATATTCTACCACTAGCCCTCCACCTCTAGGCCATGGTGACTGAATGGTTAAGGTTTCAGACATTCTACCACTAGCCCTCCACCTCTAGGCCATTGTGACCGAGTTACTAGTTAATGTTTCAAACATTCTACCACTAGCTCTCCACCTCTAGGCCATTGTGACCGAGTTACTAGTTAATGTTTCAAACATTCTACCACTAGCCCTCCACCTCTTGGCCATGGTGACTAAATGGTTAAGGTTTCAGACATTCTACCACTAGCTCTCCACCTCTTGGCCATGGTGACTGAATGGTTAAGGTTTCAAATATTCTACCACTAGCCCTCCACCTCTAGGCCATGGTGACTGAATGGTTAAGGTTTCAGACATTCTACCACTAGCCCTCCACCTCTAGGCCATGGTGACTGAATGGTTAAGGTTTCAAACATTCTACCACTAGCCCTCCACCTCTTGGCCATGGTGACTAAATGGTTAAGGTTTCAAACATTATACCACTAGCTCTCCACCTCTTGGCCATGGTGACTGAATGGTTAAGGTTTCAAACATTCTACCACTAGCCCTCCACCTCTAGGCCATGGTGACTGAATGGTTAAGGTTTCAAACATTCTATTATTAGCCCTTTACCTCTGGGTTATATGAGTGATTGGGTAGGGTTTCAAATAGTTTAACTTTAGCCCTTCTCTTTTGAGTCATTTCATCATATCCGCATTAAATATTCTTCCACTAGCCCTCCATCTCCAGAGTCATGGTGGTTGAGTGGCCAAGATTACAAACATTCTAGCACTAGCTCTCCACCTGTGGGTAATGGTGAGTGAGTGGTTAAGGTGTCAAACATTCTACCACTAGCCCTCCACCAGTTAAGGTGTCAAACATTTTACCACTAGCCCTACCAATTCATAGTGGCTGAGTGGGTAAAAGGTTTAACATATTCTACCATTAGATCTTTAAATATAGGACAGTGGTTAAGGTTTGAATCATTATACTACTTGCCCTCAATCTCTAGGTCATATGGAAACTGAGCTTTAAGTACATCAAACATTCTACTAGTAGCCGCCTACATCTGAGCCATGAAGATCAAATAATTCAGTTATCTTTTAGTCATGGTGGCTGAGTGGTGTCAAATATTCTACAACTAATATGTAGCTCTCCACCTTTTAGTCATGGTGGCTGAGTGGTGTCAAATATTCTACCACTAATATGTAGCTCTCCACCTTAAGTCATGGTGGCTGAGTGGTGTCAAATATTCTACCACTAATATGTAGCTCTCCACCTTTTAGTTATGGTGGCTGAGTGGTGTCAAATATTCTACCACTAATATGTAGCTCTCCACCTTTTAGTTATGGTGGCTGAGTGGTGTCAAATATTCTACCATTATTATGTAGCTCTCCACCTTTTAGTCGTGGTGGCTGAGTAGTGTCAAATATTCTACCATTATTATGTAGCTCTCTACCTTTTAGTCGTGGTGGCTGAGTAGTGTCAAATATTCTACCACTATTATGGTAGCTCTCCACCTTTTAGTCATGGTGGCTGAGTGGTGTCAAATATTCTACCACTAATATGTAGCTCTCCACCTTTTAGTTATGGTGGCTGAGTGGTGTCAAATATTCTACCATTATTATGTAGCTCTCCACCTTTTAGTCGTGGTGGCTGAGTAGTGTCAAATATTCTACCACTATTATGTAGCTCTCCACCTTTTAGTCATGGTGGCTGAGTGGTGTCAAATATTCTACCACTATTATGTAGCTCTCCACCTTTTAGTCATGGTGGCTGAGTGGTGTCAAATATTCTACCACTAATATGTAGCTCTCCACCTTTTAGTCATGGTGGCTGAGTGGTGTCAAATATTCTACCATTATTATGTAGCTCTCCACCTTTTAGTCATGGTGGCTGAGTGGTGTCAAATATTCTACCATTATTATGTAGCTCTCCACCTTTTAGTCATGGTGGCTGAGTGGTGTCAAATATTCTACCATTATTATGTAGCTCTCTACCTTAAGTCATGGTGGCTGAGTGGTGTCAAATATTCTACCATTATTATGTAGCTCTCCACCTTTTAGTCGTGGTGGCTGAGTGGTGTCAAATGTTCTACCACTATTATGGTAGCTCTCCACCTTAAGTCATGGTGGCTGAGTGGTGTCAAATATTCTACCACTATTATGGTAGCTCTCCACCTTTTAGTCGTGGTGGCTGAGTGGTGTCAAATATTCTACAATTATTATGTAGCTCTCTACCTTAAGTCATGGTGGCTGAGTGGTGTCAAATATTCTACCACTATTATGGTAGCTCTCCACCTTTTAGTCATGGTGGCTGAGTGGTGTCAAATATTCTACCACTATTATGTAGCTCTCTACCTTTTAGTCATGGTGGCTGAGTGGTGTCAAATATTCTACCACTAATATGTAGCTCTCCACCTTTTAGTCATGGTGGCTGAGTGGTGTCAAATATTCTACAACTATTATGTAGCTCTCTACCTTAAGTCATGGTGGCTGAGTGGTGTCAAATATTCTACCACTATTATGTAGCTCTCTACCTTAAGTCATGGTGGCTGAGTGGTGTCAAATATTCTACCACTATTATGGTAGCTCTCCACCTTTTAGTCATGGTGGCTGAGTGGTGTCAAATATTCTACAACTATTATGTAGCTCTCTACCTTAAGTCATGGTGGCTGAGTGGTATCAAATATTCTACCACTATTATGGTAGCTCTCTACCTTTTAGTCGTGGTGGCTGAGTGGTGTCAAATATTCTACCATTATTATGTAGCTCTCCACCTTTTAGTCATGGTGGCTGAGTGGTGTCAAATATTCTACCATTATTATGTAGCTCTCCACCTTTTAGTCGTGGTGGCTGAGTGGTGTCAAATGTTCTACCACTATTATGGTAGCTCTCCACCTTAAGTCATGGTGGCTGAGTGGTGTCAAATATTCTACCACTATTATGGTAGCTCTCCACCTTTTAGTCATGGTGGCTAAGTGGTGTCAAATATTCTACCATTATTATGTAGCCTTCCACCTTTTAGTCATGGTGGCTGAGTGGTGTCAAATATTCTACCACTATTATGTAGCTCTCCACCTTTTAGTCGTGGTGGCTGAGTGGTGTCAAATGTTCTACCAATAATATGTAGCTCTCCACCTTAAGTCATGGTGGCTGAGTGGTGTCAAATATTCTACCACTATTATGGTAGCTCTCTACCTTAAGTCATGGTGGCTGAGTGGTGTCAAATATTCTACCATTATTATGTAGCTCTCCACCTTTTAGTCGTGGTGGCTGAGTGGTGTCAAATGTTCTACCACTATTATGGTAGCTCTCCACCTTAAGTCATGGTGGCTGAGTGGTGTCAAATATTCTACCACTATTATGGTAGCTCTCCACCTTTTAGTCATGGTGGCTGAGTGGTGTCAAATATTCTACCATTATTATGTAGCTCTCTACCTTAAGTCATGGTGGCTGAGTGGTGTCAAATATTCTACCACTATTATGGTAGCTCTCCACCTTTTAGTCATGGTGGCTGAGTGGTGTCAAATATTCTACCATTATTATGTAGCTCTCCACCTTTTAGTCGTGGTGGCTGAGTGGTGTCAAATGTTCTACCATTATTATGTAGCTCTCCACCTTTTAGTCATGGTGGCTGAGTGGTGTCAAATATTCTACCATTATTATGTAGCTCTCTACCTTAAGTCATGGTGGCTGAGTGGTGTCAAGAATTCTACCACTAAATATGTAGCTCTCCACCTTTCAGTCATGGTGGCTGAGTGGTGTCAAATATTCTACCACTTTTATGTAGCTCTCCATCTTTTAGTCATGATATCCGAGTGATTCAGTAGCCAAAATAAAACATTCTACCACTTCTGAGTCATCATGAATAAATGGTTAAGGTTCATGCATCTGTATCAGACATTCTTTCCCAATGTGTCTTTCATGGTGGCCAAAACATCATATTTTGACATGATTTTTGTGATAATATAATCACCAAAAAGTTTGACTTATCAACGGTATAATATACTTAACCCACACCATTTTGGTATTCAATTGCTGGTTTTCCTATTTACTTATAAGTTTGAAGCCAAACAGCATACATGTTTATTTGGTATTTTGTTTGGATGGTGGTGAGTGTTCCAAAATTCTCCTCCACGAAAATAAATACCCGTACATGTACAGGTCAAACCAAATTGTATCAGCATTACATTTCTATTAAAACAATTGTTAATTTATAAAGCTAAATTGTTACATCAATAGAGAAACAACCAAACAATAATCCCTTTTTCATATTTATTTTATAAATCACAAAACATGATCACTGGTTTAAGAAAATATATGAAGTAAACATACATTTATATATAATCACAGTATACAGACTTAAACATAATTGACATAATTATTGCAGAAGAAAAGAAACATATGAAAAATAAAGTTATAAAGACATCTCTTCATTATGACTGCTCTAGAAAAGTTACTGATAAAAGAAGTAAAAGAATCAAATGAAAATTTCAAAAATCTTCTTAAAAGTGAAAAGAAGTATGTTTTATGAAGTGCATGACTCATGTAATTTATTGCACACTTTGTATTATTCAAACTTAGTGGCAATGTGTAAAAAGCAAGAAACTTATTTCAATGATCTCAAAAATAAAGAAATAGTGATTTATCTCCCCTGATTTGTTATAAATTCTTGTCAGTTGATTTATGGCTATATAAAGTAATTTCCCCTTCACAAAATTATCTCCCCTTGTTTGATTAAATCATCACAATTTTATCAAAATTTACAATAACAAACAGATAAAATATATTAATAAAAGCAACAAGCGATGGCCACTCTAAACATATCAATAAACAGTGGTCATATTATTAGGGATGATAAAATCTGTCAATCTACAATGTACCTGCATATATAGGTAATCAAACTGTTCAATTGTCTTCAAAATGAAGATATATTGAATGCACTATGCACTTGATATTATTTTCAAGTCTTACAAAATTGGCCAAACAAATCATCTACAAATCTAATTTGTGTTTTTTTTAATTCTTTCTGACATTTAACATAATACAAAGGATTGTACAGTGTACAAGAGAAAGCATGATACAGTTTTATTGGTGTACTTCATATCTCAGCTTTCAGCAGTATATAAAATACCTATTTACATATTTAAATGCATAAACTCCCTCAAAAGTTTCTTAAACACATGAATATCACAGTACATTTTTCAGCCAGTATCAAGTTTTGGCATTATCTATCATTTTCTTATTATCATATTTCATTTGACTAGCAACTGCTTTTAGATTATGATAATTCAGAATTTCAGTATACTCGATATGTCATTCTATCTCTCAACTAATCCACTCAAAGATGTCTGCATTTAAATACACAGAGACCTAGTTATTAACTCAGTAAAAAAGTGATCATGATTTAATGACTTTGACATGTTCATGTTTGGTAATAAAAGATTTTTTCTAGTTTAAATTATGCCTCAATAATAAAAAGTGAAGTCAGATATATCTATCAAACTATTGTAGTTCAACAAATCCTAATTCAAATTTCAAGATCCACAATGCTTTTAATTATGGTAATCAAATATTCACTCATTTATTTGTCAATTTATATAGACCCAAAGTTAGTTACTAAATATCCTGACAAAGAGGTGACCCCTGTGACCTTTAAATCAGTTACCCTCAAATCCTCATCAAAAACACGCTCATGTAATCTTGGCAAGAAACAACACTGTATATTTACTTTAAATTGATATCATTAAAAAATAAATCAATCATGAAAGACTAGTTTGTTTCTTTAGAATAACATGTACATGCACATATTAAGATTGTCAAAAAATGTTTGACATTATATATAGCCTTCATCTCTCTTCATCATCAAATTCATATTATATTTTCCTGATCATTTAATGTTCAGCTCTTTCATTCATATACTTAACTTTAAAAATTTAATATGTACCTAAAAACTATATGTATTCTACCAAACTACACTACGCTAACACTTACAATAGTACCTTATGCTATTTCATTATAGTATCCTTCATTTAAAAATCATCACATTCAATTTTAGTTGCTCTTCATAACTGTTAAAAAAATAGGAATCCTGAAAACAACATTAGACTTTTGGCTTGAAATCGGTATAAATTAATAAAGTAACTATTTTTAATAAACTGTTAGATATAATTATTGACCTGTTCAAAAATTGATTTGATAGTTATCCATAGATAATACATATTTTACAGAAACAGATGACTGATACTAATATTTTGTTTATCTGAAAACTGATTAGATACTAATGTATATACAGTGTATATAAATTATATAAAAAAAGCCTTCCTCTTGAGACTGAACACCAATAGTTTTGTTTCAAATTTCTAATCTATATAACTATGCTACAATACATGCATCCACAATTAATCAATCCCACAAATAGTAAAAATACTAATTAAATTTCAAAAATATTATTGGAATGCTCTAAAAAAATGTAACAGGCAGAGACAATTTTATCAACTGCCAGTTTTGTTGCTTATATTGCAATGTGTTACAGAGAATTTAGAGCAAAAATTTGCAAGTGCAATGTATATTGACATAGTACTCTTAAACTTCACTGTTACATTATGCATACAAAATAAAAGGAAAAATGTGTAGCACAAAGATGAGTCATCCTTTTTTTAAACAGAAGTCTGCACTGATTGAGAAAAAGTGTGAATATATTGCATAAGCCAGTTCATTCATAAAGTATTACAAACCATATGCTTATATTGAAATTGACAACACACACTGCAAAAAACCAATTTTGACTCTTCTATATTTTCACATTTAAATTAAAAGCATGACAGAAATATGCACACTCTTTAACAAGAAGAATTTACCATCTTTAACATGTATATAAAATATTAAAATGAAATATATAAGTAATTTTAAGCATCACAATTGCCAGTCACTAGCCAGCTTCTAAAATCTGGGAATTATAATGTTAGAAACACAAGAAAAAATATGTGAAAATAAGTTTCCGACCAGTGGTTAACAAAAGAAGTTCAGATCTATAAATAAATCATATCTAATATAGACAAGTAAAGATAACAGATCATCTCCTGATTCCAACCTTTACCGTATCCTGAATTTGTACTACCCGGTAAATGCATTAGATCACAAATGTTAAATCTGTAAATCATACACAGTATTTAATTTACAGTTATTTACCTTTAACTGGAAGAATAACCTGAAGCCTGGATGAAAACTAACTCAAATGGACATCTTTAACATAAAAGATCAATTCATGTTCTCATTGATACACAGTTAAAAGCACATTAAGTTTGCATTTTGTTATTGAGCAGCTTCTGTTAATTGGAAAACCTCTGGTTTGTAATCACTTCCTCGACTAACAGCTTTTGATCTTTCCAATTCCAGTTTTGATTCCTCTTCAAGCTCACGCTCTTTATCAAATTTACTTCCATCATGGACATGTTTTCTCCGGACAATGTCCCTGTAGGGATGGAGATGGTATACAAAAGTTTCCCAATTGACGTTGTCTAGTCCTACTTCCTTAATCTCAGCCATCTTTTTCTCAATATACATGACCGGATCATCAGGCCTTTCTAACATTAAACAGCTCAGAAGACTTTCAAACATTTGTGGGATTTTATGTGCAGACAAATAATGTTTAGCCTGTTCTCGGGAGCTTGCTGTTTCTGTAGCCATTTTTAAGTTGATTTTTTTTACTAATTAATGGCACATAAACACAGCCAGGAAGCAGGCACCACTTGTGCTGGGGATCAGCCGGAAATTTTGGGTTGATTTCTTTCTGAAAAATAAGATGACATAACAATTATCATTTTTAGCCTAGCCAACTTATTTTGGAAATGACATCATTTCTACTTTCTAAATCATTAATATCTTGGTAATGTTTTCTTTTGCATGTATTTATAGTTGGACATTTTTCTCATCAAGGAAAATATTATGGTTTGAATTTGTCAAGTTATTTGTCATATCCTTGGGCCTTGTGGTGACATCAAATTTTCAGATGTTTGGGGTTTGGATCTGGTAGCCGAAGAAAAACCACAAGATCTGGGATATGTAACCCCTTACCTATATCATATTCATGTTTGATCAGACAATTATTGGCCAAACCCAGTCTTCTTAAAGTCAACTAAGGCATTTAGACTGTATTTTACTACATGTGACACTCCCAACTCTACCATAAATTGCTTCATCTTGACCGATAGGACATTAACAATAGACTTTGTATATAATATTTAAATGGGTGATCGGTTGGTGTAGAGGTAAATTAGTCATTCATCTTTCAAATAGCTGGCCACGGTTTGATTCATGACACGGATGTGATAAGCTCAGGGATCACCTGTTCTATCATGTGGGTTATTTTTTTTCTGCCTATTAATGTCCATATCACAGTAATTATAATGACATGTCAGGAGTGTGAATCATTAAAAAATCTAAAAAAAATAAAGCAAGATAATATATGGTTTTTAACTCAATAAGCCAACAACGTTTTCTGAGAAGGATTTTCTCTGTGTTCTCTGGTTTCCTCCTACTCTAATATCCATTGTGCTCTTTGGGCCATTGAAAGTGATTTGTAAAACTATAACTAATAATACACAAGTTGTATTTATCTTAAATTGTTTCGCAATTGTTGTAAAATTAATGAAGTTTAAAGTATAATACTGAACTCATCATCTGGTTAATACCTCTCTGAACTGATTCTGAACAACTTGTAATGCAGAGATTGTCACTGTCAGTACTAGTAACTGTACATTGTATGACAATGGTAATCAGCTGGGTCCTGCCATTACCACAATCAGACCATTGGCATGGAGTTAAGTACAATATATCATTTACTAAACTAAAGAGGTCCATGTTTCCTGATTAGTATAAAGATATTAGCATTTTCCTTTGTCCCCTCTTGTACCCAAGCGAAGTATTGTATCGCTATGCTAAGTGGGCTTAGGATAACATAACGTTTGGATAGTAGCCAATAACTAGAACATGGGACACAGGCCTTTGTCCTTCTGTCCAATGAAGCAAGAACTTTTTTTTACAGCTTTCGTACTTTCATATCAAATCATACGGACATAAGTTGATAAATCGTTGAACCATCACCAAACCATTTTTTTCTTACCGTCTTATTTATATTGTCATGTAGGAGAACACAAATCCCGGCACATGTCAAAATCCGCCAAACTCGTCGCCTTGGACGCGTTAGACAATAACGACAGAGCTATTTTTTTAGTTTCGCATCTTTTAATATTTCACCAGATTAATATAGATAAAAAAAATATTTTAGTAGTTTTTTGTTCATGTTTTGAATATTTGTATTATACTAAAACCAATTTGAAGAATGATTTATTAGAATTGACAAAATAAATAAAAATTAATTCGAAAACAACTGCTGAATGATGTAAAATGAAAATCCACTTCCTGTTTCCGTTTTGGTGCAGACGGTTTTCATAGTTGCAGAGGAGGGAAAAAAGCTGTTTTTCAAAGCGAATTAGTGACAATCCACGGGTTTGGCACTAAATAATTTATTTCGACCTTGCTATTGTAGAAGTATAAACCACATTTATGCTATCTGTAATAGTTTTTGTGTCTGCAAACTCTTAATAGCCATCACATAGCCAAGGACAGTTCTAAAGTGATGAAGTTTGTAATGTAAAAATCAACACGTCTTAAATCTTACGATCGATAGGGATCGATATATACCTATCTGTGTTTTTATTCACGAGTAATAAAATATATTTAAAGGGAATGTTTCTCACTATAACACAGTGACTCATAATCTGTGTGTGTTAGTCACCAATGCAAATAGATTCTATTTGACATGTCTAATATATATATGTACCTGTAATGTCATATATGGAATTTTCAAAACTTTCGTTTCTTGGACACAATTTGACTCTTTAAACATGTAGACTCTCTCTAATGTTGAATTAGCATATATGCATTGTGGAGATACATAAACAGGTGTATGTTGAACAGAGAAGAAATAATTTTGCAGTTGACTGCTTAAATGTACCATGCTGTATCCCGTTTAACATATTGAGATACTTAGGAAGCGTAGGATTTTACAACATCAGCAACCATGTCATCAGATGCAGCAATATCTCTAGTTCAGAAGAAGCTAGAACCAAATGAAAAATGTGTTATTATATCCTTTTGAACATTTACAATATTATTTTGATTATTTAAATTGCTCTGAGCATACAATACCATCTAATGTATTGTTATATTTTGAATGCTTATGAACTAAATATAGTCAATGTGAAAATTTAGTTGTTTGTACGTTTTTGCACTTGGCAAATGGAAAATTAGCATTTAGCTCTTCATTAGTTTAATTAGAAAACACCTGGTGATTCTAATATAATTATATAATTGACATGTACATGTGTTGTGTTTTCTGATAAAGCTTAAACATCCAAAGAATTCCTTAACAAGCTCACTGTCTAAGAGGAAAGATGCTATTGGGGAATTCAGAAGGCAAATTGGACCGTTATATTTGTTTGATTTCACGAAAAGGAGATCATGCGTGAGTATTTACGATGCACATGTATAGTGTCAGACTATACTAAATAACATAATAAGGGCACAGCCCTTATGTTATGTGCGAAGCACTTTAAGGTAACACATAAATGAAAATACATTGAAGAAAAACCACAATTTTCAAAATCCAATCCTACACATTGACAACTTCAGTTTGCGGCCACCATATTTATATACATATGGGGAGGGGAATCATGGATAATCACTATGGATATGATGCTTCGAAGTAAGCGCATTATATTGTCGAGCGTTTCAAACGCTCTTATGACCTAACAAATGTAATATTCATCCAGCAGAAGCTCAGTGCTATAGCTCTTTATATGCAAGCGTTTAAGTGATTTAGACCAACTTCCAATATAATAAGCTGACCATAAACAGAACATCTGCTACGGAAATGAAATTTCTTCCTTCTCTAAGGAGGGTTTCCTTCTCAAATGGGGGTTTTGGGACAAGGATAGAATGTAAATATAATAATAAAGAAATAAACAGAAAATTCTGCTCCGTTATTTCCATAAGTTTTACTTTTTAACAGTGCATATTAAATGGCTACTGAAACATCTGGCTGGGCCCTTTAAGGCCTTGCCTTCAGTCATATTTATCATATGTAATGTCTGTTTACAATATATTAATACATTGTACGGTAAATACATAAGTAATCATAAATGCATTTTAGAGTATTCTAATCTTGTTTTACAACATAAATCAAAACAAATTTTAAATTGGTCATATTGTCTTTCCTCTAGCTGCAGGCTTCCAACTTATCCTACAATTAAAGTGTGCAATTGGCTGTTGCATGTGAGAAATTTAAATGAAAGTATCTTTAACAAAATGAAATTTGTCTAAATTTCAGTATCTTTTTATATTCTTCAACACGAGTTCCTTGTGTAATAGCAGATGATCTATGCTTGGAGGTTATGTTCCCAGTTGACAGTAACTTACAGTATACAACAGGTAAAATCCAAATGATTTTATTTAATTAATAAATACCCAATACATATGAATATGTAAAGCAGAATTGGAAAGGTACTAATTGTACTGCACTTTGTGTTGTAGTGATCACCAGAATTTTATAACGAAATATATGGTTGGATTAATTTCAGAAGAACAAATAGAAAATGTAATGAAAATTTCAAATGTGCAATTATATAGGTAATTAATCTGAAGAAAATGCACATCTTTTTCTCATCATTTCCATTATTCCGTGATTTTTTTTTCACTTACAGATGTTCCGAAGAAAGGTCCAGGTGGTAAGTGGTTTTGTGTAACTTTTTAAAGCGAATACCTATACTTGTATATACACTTGATTACTGTAGATTTTATGAACTTCACAAACCACACAAGAACACAGGGACCTGGCACGATTTTTTTAAACTAAGAGTATACATATAAGCTTATATATATTATAGTATCAAGGGTATGAACTCAGTGGTCAAGAAAAACGGACCTATTTTTTTAAAACCGTGATTATTTTAATAAATGGGTTCATCAACACATTGACGGATATATTACCTTAAAGAGAAATAATTTATCTTTCCATTGAGTGCTTGATGAACAAAATTGGCCAAGTATTGACGAAGTTATGACTTGATGAATCGAGAAATTTACAAAAAATATGCTAGGTAGACATTTCCCTGTCCGGTCGAAATGTCGTTTCAGCTCTAATGGGTACCTCAAAAATAAAGCCAAAATCACAAAATCTACGCTTGTGGCGGTAAACAGTACCCATAACTGTGTTCATCCACAATCTCCTTTGGAGGTGTCATGACCCGTACTTTGTAGAAACTCCATTTAAACATCGTGTAGCTCACTTACTTTAACCGTCACTGCAATGTTCATTTTTCTCTCGGAACGCTTCTCGACTTTACATATCGTGACTACATTATGCAAATTATGTAATGTTGTGCTTGTGGGTAAACTCTAGAAGCGTTCCGAAGAACAAATGAACATGGCGGTGACGGTTAAAGTAAGTGAGCTACACGATGTTTAATTGAGTTTCTACAAAGTACGTGTCATGACACCTCCAAAGGAGATTGTGGATGAACACAGTTATGGGTACTGTTTACCACCACAAGCGTAGATTTTGTGATTTTGGCTTGGTTTTTGAGGTGCCCGTTAGAGCCGAGACGACATTTCGACCGGACAGGGAAATGTCTACCTGGCATATTTTTCATAAATTTCCCGATTCATCAAACCACAACTTCGTCAATACTTGGCCAATTTTGTTCATCAAGCACTCAATGGAAAGATAAACTATTTCTCTTTAAGATAAGATATCCATCAATGTTGTATAGAACCCATTTATTAAAATAATCACGGTTTTAAAAAAAAATAGGTCCGTTTTTCTCGACCGCGGAGTTCATATCCTTGATACTATAATATATATATGTATACTATTGGATAAAATTTTTCGTGCCAGGTCCCTGTGCACAAGAATAAGTTAACGTCATAGCTATCAAAATACAAAACTATTCCAATACAAGGGTTCCGAGATAACAAAACAGTGTGGATAAAGTATAATTTTCAATTTACTGCCGATTATAGTTCCATGTTCTGGTGATCATGATTGTTACGTCACAATCACCTTAACCACAGTTGATGATTAAACGAAAATAAATACATTCAATAATATGTACATGTAGTCTATTTATGTTTATTGTATATTTTCAGTTAAATGTTTACTGGGTTTGCGTACTATGGACAAAAACGTCAATATAGAATTGAATAATGATGGATCAAGCCAGAAATTTTTCTTGGAGATCAAAAGAACATCAAGTGGTAAGAATGGATATATAGTAAACAATTATTTAAAAGTCCAGTTTATCTGCAATCAATAAAACAACTGAACAGTTGAGTCTGATACAACATATAGGAAAGTAACAGTAGTTTATCATTACATATTATTGAAAGGGAGGTTTTATACCCCTGGACCCGATTTCTCGAAGCAAACTTAAGTCAAAAACTGACTTAAGTCATAAATCTTCATATAAGTTACATAAGGAGAAAAACTTAAGTTTTGACTTAAGTTTGCACTTTTGTTTCGAAAAATCAGGGCCAGATCCTTAGCTGAATTAAAATTTAGTATGAGCTGGAATATTGGAAGGGAGATAAATCAGTGAATATGTCGTGGCTGTCTGTGATCACTTTCTTTATCGTGTCATGATCACTGTAAGAAACATGGTAAGGGAGATAACTGTGAACTGTGTATTTCTGACATAGGAAATGTAGAGAAGCATTGGCTTGACATTCTTATTATATTGGAAGTACATGAGCTGTACATGCTCCATTTTGAGATAGTTATGATTCAGAAGTACAATGAAGTGATTCCAGGGATATTAATTTGAATGATGGCAAACTACTTTTGCTGTAACGATGATAAAATTATGCTTAAGAGATATGAGCAGACCTGTGTCTATATCCCACTCCTAGGAATTTCTCTATACCCCAATTTGCATGCTGGTATTTATAAGGTTTTAAGAATATTGGAGCAAAAAATGGATTTCACAATATCTTAGCAATTTGAATTAATTACAAATGTGTCTCGATTAATGCATACACTGGTATTTATTTAAAAGAATTTTTAGTTTCATTTTACATGAAGTGTTCTTGACATATTGTTTTTAGATAAAGACAGACTAGACCTGCTGTAAATTGCTTTTGGTGTAAACCATCTTTTTTGCTTCATAAACATGGTATATATATATATCCTCCACAGTAGATAGAATTCTTTCTATATGAATCTTGTTCAAGTGTTAAGTCACAAATTCTACATTGTACAAGAAATGATAAAGCATTATATCGAATGGGCTGCAATCTACATTTGTATACCACATTGAATATGGCATGTACCACAGGGACCTGGCACGAAAATTTTTAACCAATAGTATACATATATATATTATAGTATTAAGGGTATGAACTCGGCGGTCAAGAAAAACGGACCTATTTTTTTTAAAACCGTGATTATTTTAATAAATGGGTTCTATACAGCATTGACAGATCTTACCTTAAGGAGAAATAATTTATCTTTCCATTGAGTGCTTGATGAACAAAATTGGCCAAGTATTGACGAAGTTATGGCTTGATGAATTGGAAATTTTACGAAAAATATGCTAGGTAGACATTTCCCTGTCCGGTCGAAATGTCGTCTCGGCTCTAATGGGCACCTCAAAAACCAAGCCAAAATCACAAAATCTACACTTGTGGTAGTAAACAGTACCCCTAACCGTGTTCATCCACAATCTCCTTTGGAGGTGTCATGACACGTACTTTGTAGAAACTTTTGGCTTGGTTTTTGAGGTGCCCATTAGAGCTGAGACGACATTTCGACCGGACAGGGAAATGTCTACCTAGCATATTTTTCGTAAATTTCCCTATTCATCAAGCCATAACTTCGTCAATACTTGGCCAATTTTGTTCATCAAGCACTCAATGGAAAGATAAATTATTTCTCTTTAAGGTAATATATCCGTCAATGCTGTATAGAACCCATTTATTAAAATAATCACGGTTTTAAAAAAAATAGGTCCGTTTTTCTCGACCGCCGAGTTCATACCCTTGATACTATAATATATATATATGTATACTGTTAGTTTAAAAAAAGTCGTGACAGGTCCCTGTGGCATGTACTGTATACAACATAAAACAATCTACCTGTGTAGTTTCTTGTGGTTTTGAGCTTTCCAATTATTTCTGTGTATTAAAATTAGTGGTTAGTAAAGGAAACAATGCTTATTTCTTTGCATGAAAAGAATAAGATACCACAATATTTCTTATACATGTATTTGATAATTGTGGGCATATTTGGCACTATATTCTAACACAAAAACAACAAAAATATAGACAATGAATTATGTTATATACAGTATATACAGTAAGTTAAAGGTTCTTATAACACAATGTAAAGATGGTTGTGTAGATTGACATATATATATGTGGTATAAAACTTACTTTCAGCATATTCCGTGACATCATCTATGGGACTACCATCTTCCTTCAGCTGGCTAGAGAAATACCAGGCCCTTATACCAGGGTCTTCTCCATCCCCACAACCAAATGATAACCCCTTTGCTAATGATGTGTTTGACCCCCTAAGATACATGAATGTAGACCCGGCTCCCCCTGAAGCCGTGCCAGGTTGGTGGACACACAGACTGTCATGGCGTGGCTTTGTTTATATATTCCTGTAGTGCTGCATGTATAACTCTTTCTATTTCTACCCTTTTTGTAATCATCCTTTCTTCACCGATTTCTTTATTTCCTGTGTGTAAATGACCATAATAAGCTCATAAATATTAATAAGTGCTAAACAATACCATGTGAATGTGGTTTAAAATCTACACTTCTAGGGAAATGAAGAAAACACACAATAAAACAAATCAAACTAATTCATTTCTGTTTGATGTAAACTACATACTGATATCTTGTCAAGCCTGATTCACTGGGTTTTGACTTGACATTAAGACCAAATATGAATAGTAATACATGATATATTGTTGACTGAAATGTATCAAGTCCCTTTGTTATGGCAAGTTTCACTGTAATTTTATTTATCTTCATATTTGAATCAAATAAAAACTATGCTCCTTTTTGTTTTTAATATTATTTATATTGTGAGTTTTTCTTTTTGATATAATTTGTGTTATGCATGTCTTTGTTTTCCAGTTTGAAATATATCGGTTTTGTATTGCTGTTTTATTACATTTAGAGAACGTTCTAACTCCAACTATGTTTTTAGGTGAATTACTTTACTTTCCATAATATGCTGTATTGATAACATATAAATGTATGTAGCTTGAAGTGGGGACAATTTTCCTTTTCATAAGCAACCCAGGCTTACTTATTCCATAACAGCATATTATAGATTTAGACACAAAGCTAGTTTGATTTAAGCACACTTTTAGAAAAACCTTGTACTATACCATGCAAAATCAAGTATAATAAGTCTAATGATCTATTCATTAATTCATGTTCCAATTAAACAAACGTAGGTACGATTAATTGATTTACCAGTATTAAAACAATTCTGATGTAAGATTATTGTAACATTATGGAAGCTGCTTGTAAATGTTTTGGACAAAAACTAATGAGAAAACTAAAATTAAAATTCAAATAAGCGTTAATAAGAAAAGTTCAAACTATTATTTACTTGCAAAATCTATATGCATATATACAGTATGACCACAGACTATAAATAAGTAATAAAAGTGCAAATTTTACATGATCTCATTGTACAATATAATGATGCTTTTGTAGTATTATCAAGTAATTTTTATAATTTGCCATTAAGGAAGCACGTACAATATAGGAATCTATTTGAAAGGATTTGGAAAGGTGATCAAAATGTTTCAGTAGTTTGAGTTCTTGCGTGGTATTTTGTATATCTTGCATACACACTTTATTGCCTTCCAATGTAGGCAGATGTAAGCAGGTTCTTTTTAGTGTAGTCGAGGAATTTTGCCTGATGTGCTGATTGAGTGTCCATGCACTGTCCAGTGGTACATTGTGTATAGATTACAGACCAATGTGGAAAAAGAGATGGTGGTTTGGTTTCAGAATGAAAAAGCAAATGATAATATAAAGTAATAGATTAATTAAGATATCCTAACAGGTGGAGGCTAAGAGAATGACTGTCTTACCAATCTCAGGGTTTTTTTTCAAGGGGTTATTAGGGGCAGAATATAAACCCGTTTCTTAGTGAAAATATTTGGAATGTACCAGATATACATTAATTAACACCTGGAAACTTTTTTCATAATCTTTTTAATTTTCATCTCGAAATGATGTAGAAAGAATCTGCTGGAGTTATATATTGAAAAGAAATTCTATTAATCTGTTTTGTTTAAAGAGTTTGGCTAGTCAGTTTAAAGTTCACCATATTTAGAATATGCATTTCATTGATATGAAGAACATGCATCTTAAACTTTTATAAATTTGTCCTCTTTCGTTTGTGCATGCCTTAAAATAATAAAAACCCATATATGTTGATGTTAACAAGATTTATTAGCGTGATATAAACATTTAGCCTATTTACACAGATTGACTGCTAGTTAATGTATGATTATATACTGGTATTAACAGAACAGAATATAAACAGACATTATATAATCAGGGATAACAAGCACTTATCATAATATTGCTATTTAAGCAGTATTAATAGATAATCATCATAATTTTGTTGCCCTTTTTATTGCAGGATTATTTAGTACAATGCATTCATTGAATTCAGCTTTCTGTTTTGTCATATTTTTAGCTCACCTGGCCTGAAGGGCCGGTGAGCTTATGTCATGGCGCGGCGTCCGTCGTCCGTCGTCCGTCCGTCGTCCGTCCGTCGTCCGTCCGTCCGTCTGTCCGTCAACATTTCCTTTAAATCGCTACTAGTCATAGAGTTCTGCATGGATTGTAACCAAATTTGGCCACAAACATCCTTGGGGGAAGGGGAACAGAACTTGTATAAATTTTGGCTCTGACCCCCCGGGGGCAGGAGGGGCGGGGCCCAATAGGGGAAATAGAGGTAAATCCTTTAAATCGCTACTTGTCATAGAGTTCTGCATGGATTGTAACCAAATTTGGCCACAAACATCCTTGGGGGAAGGGGAACAGAACTTGTATAAATTTTGGCTCTGACACCCCGGGGGCAGGAGGGGCGGGGCCCAATAGGGGAAATATAGGTAAATCCTTTAAATCGCTACTTGTCATAGAGTTCTGAATGGAATGTAACAAAATTTGGCCACAAACATCCTTGGGGGAAGGGGAACAGAACTTGTATAAATTTTGGCTCTGACCCCCCGGGGGCAGGAGGGGCGGGGCCCAATAGGGGAAATAGAGGTAAATCCTTTAAATCGCTACTAGTCATAGAGTTCTACATTGATTGTAACCAAATTTGGCCACAAACATCCTTGGGGGAAGGGGAACAGAACTTGTATAAATTTTGGCTCTGACCCCCCGGGGGCAGGAGGGGCGGGGCCCAATAGGGGAAATAGAGGTAAATCCTTTAAATCGCTACTAGTCATAGAGTTCTACATGGATTATAACTAAATTTTGCAACAAACACCCTTGGGGGAAGGGGAACAGAACTTGCATAAATTTTGGCTCAGACCCCCCGGGGGCAGGAGGGGCGGGGCCCAATAGGGGAAATAGAGGTAAATTCTTTAAATCGCTACTTGTCATAGAGTTCTACATGGATTGTAACCAAATTTGGCCACAAACATCCTTGGGGGAAGGGGAACAGAACTTGTATAAATATTTGCTCTGACCCCCCGGGGGCAGGAGGGGCGGGGCCCAATAGGGGAAATATAGGTAAATCCTTTAAATCGCTACTAGTCATAGAGTTCTGAATGGAATGTAACAAAATTTGGCCACAAACATCCTTGGGGGAAGGGGAACAGAACTTGTATAAATTTTGGCTCTGACCCCCCGGGGGCAGGAGGGGCGGGGCCCAATAGTGGAAATAGAGGTAAATCCTTTAAATCGCTACTAGTCATAGAGTTCTACATGGATTGTAACTAAATTTGGCCACAAACATCCTTGGGGGAAGGGGAACAGAACTTGTATAAATTTTGGCTCTGACCCCCCCCCCCCCCCCCCCCCCCCCCCCCCCACCCCCCCGGCAGGAGGGGCGGGGCCCAATAGGGGAAATAGAGGTAAATCCTATAAATTGCTACTAGTCGTAGAGTTCTGCATGGATTGTAACCAAATTTGGCCAGAAACATCCTTGGGGGAAGGGGAACAGAACTTGTATAAATTTTGGCTCTGGCCCCCCTCGGGGCTGGAGGGGTGGGGCCCAATAGGGGAAATAGAGGTAAATCCTTTAATTCGCTACTAGTCATAGAGTTCTGCATGGAATGTAACCAAATTTGGCCAGAAATATCCTTGGGAGAATAAGAACTGAGTTTGTATAAATTTTGGCTCTGGTCCCCGGGGCAGGAGGGGCGGGGCCCAATAGGGGAATTATAGGTAAATTCTATAAATTGCTACTTAATTGTCCTAGAGTTTTGTATGGATTGTAACTAAATTTGGCCACAAACATCCTTGGGGGTAGGAGAACAGAACTTGTATAAATTTTGGCTCTGACCCTCAGGGGGCAGGAGGGGCGGGGCCCAATAGGGGAAATAGAGGTAAATTCTATCAATCGCTACTTGTCCTAGAGTTCTGCATGGATTGTAACCAAATTTGGCCACAAACATCCTTGGGGAAAGAGGAACAGAACTTGTATAAATTTTGGCTCTGATCCCCTGGGGGTAGGAGAGGTGGGCCCCAATAGGGGAAATAGAGGTCAATCCTTTAAATCGCTACTTCTCATAGAGTTCTGCATGGATTGTAACCAAATTTGGCCAGAAACATCCTTTGTGGAAGGGGAACAGAACTTGTATAAATTTTGGCTCTGATCCCCTGGGGGTAGGAGAGGTGGGCCCCAATAGGGGAAATAGAGGTCAATCCTTTAAATCGCTACTTCTCATAGAGTTCTGCATGGATTGTAACCAAATTTGGCCAGAAACATCCTTTGTGGAAGGGGAACAGAACTTGTATAAATTTTGGCTCTGACCCCCAGGGGGCAGGAGGGGTGGGGCCCAATAGGGGATTTAGAGGTTAATATTCGAATTCCTTCAGAAAAGAAGCAATGAACCTGTATTTAGAACATTACTTGGCATTACAAACCAGGTGAGCGATACAGGCCCTCTGGGCCTCTTGTTTTTAGTTTGTTTCCCTGTTTCGGCATGTTGCTGAAAGAATTTTATTTCAGAAGAGATTTAAGTAAAACAACAACAGGTGTTGAGTCTGACAATAGATCACCAGTCTATACAGTATTACTAGTAAGGAGACAATAAAAGACAAACAAAATAGGACTTGTTAATTATTTCCTTATATCAGTTTATCTTTGTTAATCTTCATATCTTCAAAAAATAACACCAATCAAACAGGAAAATGTGTTTGTACAAGGAAACTTTTCTGAAATAGATAGAACATGTATATCAGAACAGAAAAAAAGTTTTATTTTATGTAAGCATGATGAATTAAACATTACCCTATTTTATGTTTATCATGGCATGGGAAATTTTCTAGATACATTATAGAGAGGGTGCTATATGATTAATGTTACAGTTAATGTTAAAACGATATTTTCTTTTATTTCTGTTTTCCTGTTAGAAATACTTTCACTTTTATATTACAGCTAAGAAAATTGAGGCCCCTGCTTTTTGTGCAGACAGAGATTCTGGCAGTTCAGGCGAGGGTACTACTTCAGGGGAGACAACTCCTTTTGGGTTTGAAAATAATTTCACAGATTCTCTTATAGTGGATGATACACCAGGCAATCTTAGGAAGAGTCTTAGCAAGGATTCTCTGGACAATTTGGATGGGTAAGTAAACTTTTAATGTTTCACTTATAATTCAAGAGTTATTGCTACACTTGACTTTGGTAACATTTGCTTATATATAGCACAAAAGTTTTGTCATAGTCAAATACAATGGCTTTATAGCCAAAGTCCTTCTGTAAGGAATGTAAGAAATGGTTACTAGCTGATCTACTCTAGTTTAACATAACAAGGATTACATTATAATGTTACCAAAATGTTAAAGTCCTCATTTCGATAGCTGTTCACAATGAATATTAAAAGTAATGTATGCACTCCATGTACATAAATGTATCAAACAATAAGCTTATGATCTAAAGATGATAGTTTGTAGTCAACATATCAATATGTTACCTTTAAAAATATCTCCAAGTTATATTCAGACTTGCATATTACAAGGATTAAAATTAGCTGTTATTTATAATCCTCACTTCAGCAGGAAATGCTAATATAGGACTTTGGTTGTGTGAGTTACTATGTCTGTGTTACAGATCCGACATGACTGACTCTTTATCACGGATCACCAACCAGCTTGGTCTGGGGGGGTCGGGCGTGGAGCTGGTGGAGGGAATTAAACCAGCCACGGGACGAGAGAATATTGTACGGCATTTAATGAATCAGAGGGAAGAAGAATTCACACACAAAGAAACTCTCAAGTATGAACAGCAACTATTTTTCCAAGAATTTAAACAAAAATTTCAGGCATATTTTGTGATTAATGAGATTATTACTCAATTATTGATCCAACACATTTTAAGATATTTAGCTGACCTGGCCCAAAGGGCCGGTGAGCTTATGTCATGGCTCAGCGTCCGTCAACATTTTTTAAAAATCACTACTAGTCATAGAGTTCTGCATGGATTGTAACCAAATTTGGCCAGAAACATCCTTAGGAGAAGGGGAACAGAGTTTCATTAAATATTGGATTTAATCTCATGGGAGCAGTAGGGGCTGTTCCCAAAAGGGGAAATGGTGGTAAATCCAATAAATCGCTACTAATCCTAGAGTTCTGCATGGATTGACAACAAATTTGGACAAAAATATCCTTGGGGGGGGGGGGGGGGGAATTGAGTTTGTATTAACTTTGGCTGTAACCTCTCAGTAGCAGGAGGGGCAGGGCCCAATAGGGGAAATAGAGGCAAATTCTTTAAATCGCTACTAGTCATGGAGTTCTGTGTGGATTGTAACCAAATTTGGCCAGAAATATAATTGGGGGAAGGGGAACAGAGTTTAAATAAATATTGGCTTTGATCCCCCAGGGGCAGGATGGGCTGGGCCTAATAGAGGAGATAGAGGTAAATCCTTTAAATCGCTACTTGTCCTAGAGTTCTGCATGGAATGTAACCATATTTGGCCAGAAAGATCCTTGGGGGAAGAGGAACAGAGTTTGTATAACTTTTTGTTCTGACCCCCAGGGGGCAGGAGGGGCGGGGCCCAATAGGGGAATTAGAGGTAAATTCTTTAAATCGCTACTAGTCATAGATTTCTGCATTGACTGTCACCAAATTTGGCCAGAAACATCCTCTGGGGAAGGGTAACAGAATTTGTGATTTTTCGCTTTGACCCCTCTGGAGCAGAAAGAGTGGGGTCCAATAGGGGAATTAGAAGTAATTATTCCAATTCCTTCAGAAAAGAAACAATGAAGCTGTATTAAGAACATGACTTCATTGACTCAGCATTACAAACCAGGTAAGCGATTCAGGCTCTCTAGCCGTCTTGTCTAAATATTTTTAGGAACAGTTTGTTATAAAATTTTAGTGATGAATTTGTAACAGAGTGCATGATCTGAGATAAACATAATCACTTCCTCTGCCAGGGATCGATTTCGGGACCTCTGGGTTACTAGTCTGAGGCTCAACCTATCGCGCTTAAGAGAATTCCTTCCTAGCAGAGCAGTATATTGCGGCTAGTATTCACCAGCGTTACAAATGTTTCAATGTATCATTGAATTAAGGATCATTTAATTATTTTGTGATCTTAGATTGATTTTAAGTTATAGAATATCACTTGAATATGGGAAATTTGACATTTTCCAGCTGAAGTAAGATTGAAAATAAAAAACTTACCGGTACAAGAATTTTCAAAAGTTGAAGATTATTGACTCAGTCTACTATTTTATGAGATGTGGTGTGTCTACAGGGTGTTTTGTGGGACGTGGAACGTGAATGGTCAGTCACCTCTACCAGGGTCATCACTGAAGAAATGGCTGGATGTCGACCAGGACTGTCCAGATATATTTGCTATTGGGTAATATATACTTGTAAAAAAAAAAAAAAAATATTTTAGAATTCATGAGACTATTATAACTTTTTCCAATGTTCATTTAATGAAAGTGAAATCACTTTTACAGTTGCCATAGTGTATGTTGTATAAAAATTCAAACTAATGAAATATTTTTGCTTCTATAGGTTTCAAGAACTAGATCTGAGTAATCAAGCGTACATCTTTAGTGATTCAGCAAAGGAGACGGAATGGTTAACTGCGGTACGGAAAAGTTTGCCTGCAAAATCACTTTATAAAAAGGTAAGTTCACCTTCTGGAAGATTAGAGAAGTCTTTGGAGAATTTATTCTTTGGAAACCTTGTTTCAAACCATTGTAGTGACTAATGATCAAGGCGTCTCTACTTTGCACCACATCATTTGCCAGGTGTTGTGTGCTTAATCATGATCATTTACTTTTAATATTTCTACTTGTTCAAGTCAACTTATGTCTAGGTCAATGGCTTTTATCCAGGAATTTTTGCCTTTTTTCCATTGCTTAAACCTCGCACATTCTCAATTAAAGATGCTCCACCGCTGACAAATAGTATTTATTCTCGAATCAAAAACAGTAGCCGATGATTAAGTATTTTTCTTCAGTTACAAAAGCTACTTACTTCACACCATTACCACCGTTGAAAAGTTTGAGCTTCTAATTTTACTTCAAGACAAAAATATCAACAACAAAAACTTGCATCCTACAAAAATTCCATGCCACTATGTCCTATATGGAATGAAGTTCTGATAGCGCATGCGCCAAAAAAAATAAATTATTTGATATTTTATAATTATTGCTCAAATGATGAATATCGTTTATACTCTTTCGGCGACGGAGTATCTTTAAACACAAACCAAAACTCATGATCACTGCTGTTTGAAATTATATCTTGCTTTAGTGATTGCTTGCTTTAGTGATTTGAAATAGTGTCTTGCTATAAATAAAATGCTTTCTGCTTCCAGGTGAAATTGATTCGTTTAGTTGGTGTAATGATGATCGTGTACATTAAAGAAAAATATGCCCACAAGGTTCACTTTGTAGACTCGGACTACGTGGCAACAGGGATTATGGGTATCATGGTGAGTACAAACTCTTTTATTTTGTTAAAAGCCTCCATTGACGAACCATGGGTCTGATATATGTATATACTAATCCTAATCCTATAAGAATGACATGGTTTAGCTATACATTATGTATATACGAATACAGCAGTATCTTTGGGTGAATGAGGACCAATTATACAAACATAGTAAGAAGTGTTTTCTTTCATTGTCTGGATTGTTCCAGGGAAACAAAGGAGGAGTGGGCGTAAGGTTCTCCATCCAAGGTACATCTATATGTTTCATCAATTCACATTTAGCAGCGCATCAAGAGGAGTTTGAGAGGAGAAACCAGGTAAATGATATATAAAAAGACAAATGAAATGTACAGAGCTGTAGTTACTGAGTGACTCAGAGGGCTCTACACTAACACTTTCCTTTTCTGCAAGTTTGAAACATGGATTGAACGGTTACCATGTGCTGGTTTTTGGTTGAAGATTTTGCCTTTGCCACCTAAATATACTCATTCTTATTTATTAGTTACCATGGATATGGGTAGAATGTAAAACAAAGCAAACCAGAGTTTTAGATTGTTTCTGATGCAAATGTTTTGCAGAATTTAATTTAAGCAATTATATGAACAAAGACCAGTGCTCTTCTGCCTATATTACTGTTCGTGTATCTGTCTTTATGTGTTTCTGATCCGCTTATCCATACCTTTATGTATTTTTACTAGACAGTACAGTACCAAGCATAATGAGTATCTCTAAAGACATTACTTTGTACCTGTTACTGAAAATGTATTGTTTCAGTTTTCATTTCACCTTGTGTTTTTTCAAAGGACTACCGTGACATAAATTCCAAGATGAGATTCAAACAGTTTGTTCCACCCCTTCAGTTACGAGAACATGAGTAAGTACATACATGCTGTAATCATCATACAATGAATAAAGTTGAATGACACTTAAGTAGATAAACAATTTACATTCTTATTAATGGGGGAGTTGTCATTAGTACTTATATAAGACCTTGCATTTGTCAGTATTTTTGTTTAGAATAATGACTCCTACATTTTTGCTAGTCACATTTCAACTTAGTATTCAATAATCTTTTTTTTTTACTAAAACTGATTTTTATACACAATGTCTGAAAAATTATATCCTTATAGAAATGTCTTTTTGAAAAGAGTCTACCTTATCCTAGCATTGTGTAATCTGGATGTATTTATCCTTTTAGTGTCCTGTTTTGGATTGGAGATTTAAACTACAGAATAACAGATCTGGACATCACTACAGTAAAGGAACTCATTGAGAGGAAACACTATAAGGACCTTCGCAGCTATGACCAGGTAAAAACAATATAAAACTTAAATAGTACCGATATGCGTAACAGGAAGTTTGGATCTACCTTTTACAGTACTTAATGATTCTTCTGTTCACATTGTAGATGGGATCTTTCTAGTAAATGCTTCTGATAACTGAAATCTTATCCTTTTCTTTAAAGAATAGGAGAAAAATAATGAGGTTGATATGGTTATCTCAAGATTTCAATTTGAGATGTCCCTTTCTACTTGACTGACTCATGTAAGAATTGGGTAGCAACATCACAAAGCGTAATGTTTCCCACAGTCTATGTTCACAAGTTAAAGATAATAAAAAGGTAAAAGATTAACGAGATCATTTATCACTTGTTTTGATTCTTGCTGTAGCTTCACCGACAGCTAGGGAGGACAGATGTTTTTGAGGGGTACCAAGAAGGAGAATTAGAATTCCAACCGACCTATAAATATGATACCGGTACAGACAACTGGGACACCAGGTATGCTTGGTCAAAGGAAGCGTGACGTCTTGATTAAAAAAAGTATTTAAGGAAACCTTAAATGTTCAGAACTATCTATCAGCAGTGCCTTTTCTAAACTTGTTTCGGATATTTTACCAAGATGTCTATTGTACTCCAAAAATTCATGATTTGTTGAACAGTACACCATTAAAGAAGTGATGCACAGGGGTTAGGACATTTTTCTTAAGCGATAACATGTTATGCATAGCTGTACATGTATTTATACGTAGTTATAAAATTGATATTGAAATATGGCCTAGTGGCTGATCTTTTGATTTGGTTATCAGTGAGAAATGTCGAGCTCCAGCCTGGTGTGATAGAGTACTGTTCAAAGGCCCAGACATCAGACTGAAGGCCTACCGTAGTCACCAGGACTTGAAAGTCAGCGACCACAAACCTGTGTCGGCTCTCTTTGATGTAGATGTAAGTACAATCATAATTTAATGATAAGTATATTGGTGTAATATTGTATATGTAATATATCCAGAGACCACAGGTTGAGGTAAACAGTTGGTCAAACTAGTTCCAACACAAGGGGAAATAAGCTAGACTGTTGTATGAAGACATAACTTTTTAGATACCTAAATTATCTTTAATCTGGTAAAATCAAAGGAAGACTTTTTTCATAAAATTTAGGACTGACAGATTTTTCCTTCTAAAACCACATGCTTGAAGGAGGCAGGGTAAATGTGATCAGCAAGATGCTTCATTATTTTCTCTGTTGCAGATTAAAGTTATTGATGAAGAGAAATCCAAAAGGGTGTATGAGGACATTATGAAACAGTTAGACCGACTGGAAAATGAATACCTGCCCCAAGTAAAACTCAGTAAAACAGATGTAAGTCTAGTGTAATGATGTATTAAAACAATCAATTGAAATGTTCCAAAAATCACATGCAGTGGGAAATACAATTGAACGTATTTTCCTATTTGATTAATCAAATATGTGTATAGGGAAAATATCTGTTGAAATTTAATTTCTAAAGTACTTCATTGATTTTAAATTGCTGATATGGTTTAATTTACTACTTTTTATCCTTTTTTTGATGTGTAAAAAATTCAAATTTTTGCTATTACAGTTTTCTTAATATTTTGTATTTATATGATTCAGAAGTGATTTATTGTCATAGCTTTTGTTGAGATTAATG
This sequence comes from Argopecten irradians, assembly GCF_041381155.1. Taxonomy (NCBI): domain Eukaryota; kingdom Metazoa; phylum Mollusca; class Bivalvia; order Pectinida; family Pectinidae; genus Argopecten; species Argopecten irradians. The sequence goes on along the minus strand of NC_091134.1, from coordinate 46,958,379 downwards.
GCTGAACTTCTACTTTTCAGTTTGTTTTTCAAGATTTGAAGTTTATGGAAGCTCAAGTACAGAGTTTGATAGTGGAGAACACAGGACAGGTATGGGTGTTACATTAAATGCAGAAACCTCATTATATCAAGGCCAAGAGGGATTGTGATCAAAGTTATCAAAGTGTTTGAGTTAAATCAGTTTACTTTCAGATGAAGTGTCAAGTTTTGATGTAAAAGTAGGAAACTTTGAACTACTGTACAAGCTGTGGTTTACACGATTCAACTATATTTCAGTGGTATATGATGGTGCTGTACTTTTTTCAGGAAGGTGGCATTTGTTTACTTCACAGCTGATTGATTTAATAATTTGAACTTTTGTAGGTACCTGTGACTTTCGAGTTCATTAAGAAACTTGACGAGACAAGTCACTGTCGACCATGGATGGAAGTCACGCCCACACAGTCTGTTGTAGTTCCAGGTAAATATGAGATTTAATAAGTATACCAGATCAATATTAAACTTATTGCCTATATGTTATAAGAAAATCATATTATGAACTCTGCTTCAGAGTCTTTGAGCAATTTTGATACCTTCCATTTAAATATGATTTTAACTTAATATTACATGACCCTAGCTGTTAATGGGATGTTAATTGAATCACACACACACTCCTAAATATTTGAACTGTAAGATAAACTATGACTATAACATTTTGAAGACACTAGAAATATTTTGCCTAAATATCTGAAGTGTAAGATTAGCTTTTGAAGATATTAGAGGAATTGTTGTTTGACCACCATCCTCTGACTTTTCTACAGGTGAGGGCTGTGAGATCCAGTTAAAGGCCTATGTAGATGAAAACTCTGTAGGAAAGCTGAGTAGTGGTGAGGACAAAATCGAGGACATCTTAGTCCTACATCTCCACGGGGGCAAGGACTTCTTCATATCCTTTACTGGCTAAACAAATTGTCCTTCATATTTCTTAAGAAGGATACATTCTGAGAATTTCTTACTATATTTCCTATTACATGATGTGCCTATTGGAAACAGAAAAACAGAAATCATGTCAGTAATTGTTCTGGGTAGTAGCTAGTCTATACATTTAAAGGCAATCATTTTTGCAATGGCTGTTTTCTTTCCTTTCCTTTTGTTTTTACTGATCAATGTAACTAATACTTCAACAACATTTTTCCAAATGGTAAAGCTTGTTCAGATTGGCAAACAAAAGGAAGTTTAAATTTATTAGCTCGCCTATTGGAAGAATAGGGGGAGCTAATGTTGTCACCCCGGCGTCGGCGTCAGCGTTGGCGTCCCATTTCACGTTAAAGTTTTTGAGCAAGTTTCTGTTTCGTCAATTGTTCAAGCTTAAGTCATCATAAATATTTATGATTTTATTTTCCTAATGTGTGTGGATGCTGAACGTGATAATACAACCAATTTGTGGCCCTTTAGGGTGTTTTTGAGTCTGTTAATTTCTCATATTTCCATGTTAAAGTTTTTGAGCAAGTTTCTATTTTGTCAATTGTTTAAGCATAAGTCATCATAAATGTTTATGATTTTATTTTGCTAATGTGTATGGATGCTGAACGTGATAATACAACCAATTTGTGGCCCTTTAGGGTGTTTTTGAGTCTGTTAATTTCTCATATTTCCATGTTTAAGTTTTTGAGCAAGTTTCTATTTTGTCAATTAATATTGTTTAAGCTTAAGTCAATACAAATATTTTAACACAGGCCTTCATTCTCTCACACCAGTACATGTAGTGTATTTCTAATTTTGAACTCTCTAATAAGATACCTGAAAAATTCATTAGCAAAACTTAGTAGATTTACATTTCTTTCTGTACAATTTCAATTTTCATAATTGGGAAATAAGTGAACATTTTCCACAGTATAATTTTTCAGTAAATTAGTTGCATAAAGTGTCTGGCAATTCCTATTTAAACTTGTGGTAGTTTATTTTTAAGTGCTATTTCATGTATTTCATCTTCACTTGATTGCAAAAAAGATGCCATTATTTTTCACATAGACTCATAACATTGTCTGTGTTTACCATAAAAAAATTTATACTGCAAAAGAAGACATTTCAACTTCTGTTAGAGGCAAAATAATATAGACTGAGGGCACTGCTTGATATTTGTAAATAGTAAATACTTGAACATCAACTCCTTCTGAATAGGCGAGCTTTGCTGTTCTCCAACAGCTCTTGTGTTTCAATAGAATAATTAATATGCAAAAACTATCCTTAACACTGATTACATAACCGTTGGAGGAGGCTACATTCCTAGTTCCTTTGGCTCGTCCATACAGGCACTTATACAGATGCATGGGCCTATCAAGGAAGTTCCTGTCGCTCAACTGATTGAAATTGTAAGTGATTATTATTGGAGAATCAAAATATGAATTGATGTTGGTCTGGACATGATTATGTTGTGATGTTTACTGTTTGCCTAGCTGGTTAAAGTGTCAGACATGATGTTCTACAATTAGCTCTCCAACATTGAGTCACAGTGGTAGAATGGTTATGATGTCCATATATACATAAGAACATATTCTTAACCACAATTTAGTTTGTTTTTCATTTATATACACAATCATATACACAATCATGTACATCCACAGTTGACCTTGACTGTTTATGGAAGATTAAAGGAAAACCAACCAAAGAATCTTCTATATAAAAGGCATTTGAAGGTCAGAACAAACCATTCTGTCCAATTATCTGCCTTACTGATAAAACACTTTCAACAATAAATTATAAAATATACTGTTTATAAAAAGATGGAAATGTTTAGGTAAAGATTATTTTTTTCTCTTTCTTTGTTTCCTTAGGAGCAGCCAGGAAGTCTAGAGAAGCGGGACCTAACAGCATCAGGAGGGAGATTGTATGCCATTCCTAAAGAAATCTGGAGACTGGTAGATCATATATGGAAAGCCGGTAAACAAGAGGTTGGTATCCTGTATAATGTATGGTAATCATACTTCTTTTATACTGTATAGCAAACAAATATTTCCGGTTTTTTCGAAATCAAAACATTCAAAACAAGAAATAATTGTTACATTATCGTACCAACATAATTGTTTACTGTGTACCCTATCCAAAATTGCACCACTCTCAACTCAAAATTTATTGCATTAAAAATATTTTAAAAACATTGACAAAATAAATTTTTTATTGATCTATGAATATTGCATGTACATGAATTGCTGTTCTGCGAAATTAAGCCCTCCTGAATAGGTTTGGTTTAGGGGACTGTAAAATATGGACTCTGTGAATACAGTAGCTTAATATTCTCTAAATATTTTTTGATTTAGTTGAATTCATCTTCTATCAATTCAATAAAAATCCTTTGTATTATATTGATATGTTATCAATATTTACACCTATAAAGTCTGTTAACTTCTGTTTGTAACAGCCTGGATTGTTTGAGAGATCTGGACTACAGACCGATGTTGCCAAGATCCGAGATTGTCTAGACACAGGAGTTCCTGACACCATACGTATCCTTTCACTCTGAGTAATAGTACTTTGTGTAGTCTGATATTTCCTTTTTAACTCGCATATTTTAGACTGAGCCATGATTTTTCAATAAATGTCTATGCCTCTCATTATTTGTGACTATCAATATAGTGTAGTTGGTTAGGTTAATGGCTTTGTAATGAGAGGTGGCGATATACCAGAAAAGTGTGAAGTTCTGCATTCAATTTCTTAGAGGTTGTCTTTCTTACACAACAATATTTGACAATGGATACCACATTGTTGTGGATGCTTTATCCTCATTGCGTTAACATCATGTAACAAACTTTTTATAAGGTAGCTACTTATCTACAAGAAGAAACCCTTCAACACATAGCTTTGAATTCAGCAAGTGAAAACAATACATTCTTGACCATGACAACAACAGTTGTTTTTGACATTCATGAATTTCTCTTCCAGTTGTGATTTCTTTGTCAGGTCCCAAAGGAAGGTTAAGATTCTGTTATTATATTAGTAGCATTGATTTTGCTTTTGTCAATGTATCTTTGGTTAATCATGTAACAATAATCTGGACCTGGATATAGCTTTGTCATTGTGACCCTGACCTATATATCAGCGGGAAGTATCCATTCCGTTGCAGCGACCTTATTACTGTTCTTAAAGTGCCTGCCTGATCCAGTAATTCCTTGTAGTGTATATCAGCGATGTCTGGAGTGTTCACGCAACTACATGTTATGTAAACAGGTAGGTACCTACAGGTGTTAAAATATACAGATATCTAAAAATAGTAAAGGTATATCTACAATATACAGGTATCTACAATATACAGGTATCTATAATATACACATACATGTATATACCATATACTAATATATAAAAATTGTAAAGATATCTACAATATACAGGTATCTACAATATACAGGTATCTACAATATACACGTATATACCATATACAGATATATAAAAATTGTAAAGGTATCTACAATATACAGGTATATACAATATACAGGTATCTACAATATACAGGTATCTACAATATACAGATATATACAATATACAGGTATCTACAATATACACGTATATACCATATACAGATATAAAAAAATTGTAAAGGTATCTACAATGTACCGGTATACATGTATACAATATACAGGTATTTACAATATACATGTATATACCATATACAGATATATAAAAATTGTAAAGGTATCTACAATATACAGGTATATACAATATACAGGTATCTACAATATACACGTATATACAATATACAGATATATAAAAATTGTAAAGGTATATCTACAATATACAGGTATCTACAATATACAGGTATCTATACTATACACGTATATACAATATACACGTATATACCATATACAGATATACAAAAATTGTAAAGGTATCTACAATATACAGGTATATACAATATACAGGTATCTATAATATACACGTATATACAATATACAGATATCTAAAAAGTGTAAAGGTATCGACAATATACAGGTATGTACAATATACAGGTCTATACAATATACACGTAAATTACCATATACTACATGTAATGGATAAACTACCTTTGTAAGAACAAAAATTTGCAAATATCATCCTGTTTATTGTAGTGAAGTCCTTTTGAACAGCCAGGGTAATATCATGTAAATGTCATATAATGAAACAGTTATCCAGTTTCAGGTGTATGTGACGAGTTATCAACCCTCGAAGATGATATAACCCTTGGCCTCCGGTCTCGGGATATACCACTTACTCGGGTTGATAACCAACCCTATACACCTGAAAATAGGTCGATTATTGTATGACATACAAGATACAAGGGTCTATAATGTGCAGGTACCCTCATTCAATAGGTACCATTATATACAAATGTTTACAATACACAGGTAACACTATACAAGGGGGGTCTTTAGTGCACAAATACCATAATATCATGTGTTTACAACATGCAGGCCAATATTCCACAATAGAGGTATCCACAAAGTATATAGGTATCCATATAGAGCACTAGCATCTCTGATTATACAGTAATGCCATACTCGGCTATGTAAATTAGGTATTTGGATTATTACACAGTTAGCACAACAGGTACCTGGTAATTTGTATCATTAGTATGATCTAGGTACCATTAATTTGAGATTGACAGATATTTACAACACATGTCTGTGCTTTGTATACAATGTACTTGATACTCAAATACACTAATATCTACTTTGTAACCTGGGGGAATACTTCTTTCAGCTAGAGAACTTCTCTTTACGTTGATACCCAGGTAGGTTGAGCTTCAGACTAGTAATCCAGAGGGCCTAAGTTTGATCCCCTATATTGGAGTGAATATGTTTAAGTGAAAATCATGAACTCCGTTACATTGGCTCCCATATAGGGACTGTTGTTGTTGTTACCCTTGGAAACTCAAATTCTTTCTAATTAGAGGGTGAAAATGTAATATAGCAAATACTAGCCACAATATACATCATGGCTACAGAGAACTTTTTAGTTCAGTTGGTTAATTTTAGACTAGTAATCTTGACGCACACAATGATATACAGCTATCTACAATAAAGGACTTAAATAGATGTAACCTGATGTCCTCTCTGTTTGAGGAATAAAATATCAATAAAATTTTGTTGAAATTGAAAATGCCCCCTCCGCATTGGCAAATAAATGTTGATTATATAAACTGTAAAAAACACACAAACAGTCCAAGTCAGTTATGTTCCTTATAAAAGCTTAAACATGAATAGGTAAAGTGAAATTAAATTTTCTTAGTTGTTTGTTAAGAAAGATCCTAGATGTAAGAAAGATAACCCTTAATAATTGTTTATATCATACTTTCTAACTGTCTGAAGGAGGATGTTGGAGAACTTATACGAGTTCTTTAAGGATATCAGTACTCTGTATACATAAAATTAAAAGTGAAGTATCAAATCTGTTGCCTCATTGCTAACTCTGTTGACCTCTAAATACTGTGGGCAGACAAATTATTATGCTAATTCGCCACACATTCCTTAACGGTGTGGGGCTTATCCTAATCTCACACTATCAAACCACATAAAATACGGATAATCTTGCACACTAATTTCACTTATAAGTCTTCCTAAACCTTGTGATTTTTTCTTCTGAAATGTCCGTGGGGGAAGAAGTACTTTATTTTCTCACATAGCTAGCCATGTAAGATAGAGTTGTCCCATGAAAGACAGCTATTTAAGATAAATCTATCTTACATTGCTAGCCATGTAAGATAGAGTTGTCCCATGAAAGACAGCTATGTAAGATAAATCTATCTTACATAGCTGTGACGTCACAATTGCCGAACAATCAGATGACGTCATATCAGCCACAGTTGACGTCATTTTTCTTCTATTTCGATTGATTTGCCGGATTTATTTACCATTTCATTTGTTTAATTTGCATTTCAAACCGTTTTACCTAAGATTTCTTGTTTATATTTTCAATATAAACCAAACTTTGATAAGCTCTTTCGAATGGCGTTCTTATTTTTAAAATCGATCGATTATTTAAGAAGTTAAGGTTTTATTACAAAATGGTTGCCTAACCTTTCGTGCAAGTAATTCGACAAGCAATGTGAGAAAATAACTATTTCATATGTAAATTATGTAGAATAGAACTATTTCACCCTCGGGTGCAGAATTTTGGGTCAAAAACCTTGGCAAGCCTCGGTTCTGACCCAAAATTCTGTACCCTCGGGTGGAATAGTTCTATCCTACATATGTACATATGAAAGAGTCATATAGGTCATCATATACAATAAAAAAACAATGAAACTTTTTATTTCCCTGCGTTTTTCTTCTATTGAAACAGGGGATATACCAATTTGGGTTAATTTGCATTTCAAACCGTTTTTACCTAAGATTTCTTGTATATTTTCGATATAAAACCAAACTTTGGATAAGCTGTGCGTTCTTATTTTTAAAATCGATCGATTTACTTCCATTAAAGTGATATTTGATTACAAAATGGTAACTACCCCTGTGCTGCAGTTGACAAAGTGAATTTACAAGTCCATGATATGTTTTACCAATGATTGGTAACCCACCCTGTGCTGCAGTGACTAAGTGAATTTACAAGTCCATGATATGTTTTACAGTGTATACCCACCCCTGTGCTGCAGTGACTAAAGTGAATTTATAAGTCCATGATATGTTTTTACCAATGATTGTAACCCACCCCTGTGCTGCAGTGACTAAGTGAATTTACAAGTCCATGATATGTTTTACCAATGATTGGTAACCCACCCCTGTGCTGCAGTGACTGAATTTACAAGTCCATGATATTGTTTTAATTAACACCCCTGTTGCTGCACGTGATAAGTGAATTTACCCAGTCCCATGATTGGTTACCAATGTTTTGGGGTAACCCACCCCTGTGTGCAGTGACTAAGTGAATTTACAAGTCCATGATATGTTTTACCAATTGATTGGTACCACACCCTGTGCTGCTGTGACCCCTGTGGGAATTTACAAGTCTGTGTACGTCTGTTACACTTTTGGTTCAACTCTCAAAAGACTGTAAATGTCAACCAAATCCAATGAAATGCTGTCAGTAGATGTTGTTAAAGGACCTCTGAGACCAAGTACACTTACTACTGTCATCCTTGTTTCATTGTGCATATTAAATAGGAACAGTCCATTTTGATTGGCCAATTTGTTTCCACTCCCTAAAACCTGTGAATGATCACCAATTTCAATGAGATATGGTCGATGGATATGTTAAGGGATAGTAGAGGCTATATTTGTTTACCTTTACTTAGTGAGGCGAAGTGAAGGCTATAAGTTCTTTCAATTTTGCTTGGGTGGGTTTTTTTTTTAGGAAATAAAGGTAAGGTACACTTACTACCAAAATATTTCATTTTTAAATGATTTTTTCTTAATAATGAATAAATAGAACCATTGCATTGATTGGTAACCCACCCCTGTGCTGCAGTGACTAAGTGAATTTACAAGTCCATGATATGTTTTACCAATGATTGGTAACCCACCCCTGTGCTGCAGTGACTAAGTGAATTTACAAGTCCATGATATGTTTTACCAATGATTGGTAACCCACCCCTGTGCTGCAGTGACTAAGTGAATTTACAAGTCCATGATATGTTTTACCAATGATTGGTAACCCACCCCTGTGCTGCAGTGACTAAGTGAATTTACAAGTCCATGATATGTTTTACCATTGATTGGTAACCCACCCTGTGCTGCAGTGACTAAGTGAATTTACAAGTCCATGATATGTTTTACCAATGATTGGTAACCCACCCCTGTGCTGCAGTGACAAAGTGAATTTACAAGTCCATGATATGTTTTACCAATGATTGGTAACCCACCCCTGTGCTGCAGTGACTAAGTGAATTTACAAGTCCATGATATGTTTTACCAATAGCCTCTGCAATGCAGTAGTCAAGTGGAAAAGGTGTCTTGATATTTTATCTTTCAAATGTGACCTGGTTTGCCAATTTTGCTTTTTGGGATGCAGTGATCTAGTAAATGTGTGCAACTAGGTACCAGAGGCTTCCTCTACTTATATAGTCACTGCACAGTGGCCATGTGACTGTCAGAAATTTCATTAGTAACCCCTTGTACCCCTCCCAGTTTCATTGGCAAAAAGGATAAGTTATCTGTACTAATTCACTATTGGACTGATATAACTGAGTGGATAAGGTATCTTGATAGACTCTTAGACTTCCACATCTTGCCTGCAAAATTGAAGACAAAATGACGGCCAAAGTCAAGGAATTTCTTTATAATTTTAAAATAACATTGACTGATCAAAAACCAATCTCTTATTTTTTCTCAATTTCTCATAAAAATCACATTTAAATCCGATCATAAAAAATGAAGAAAAAAAATCTTAATTAACAAAGTATATATTATGATACAGAAATGACATCTGAGTACCGTTAGTAAAAAATATATATGTCCTAATTTTACAATTGATGTTGTAAAGATAATCACCTTCATCTTGAAACATTCTTGAGTTACTTTTCAAAAAGATGAATAAGTATTTGATGAATAGGTTGGGTTTTTTTTTGGAAATAAAGAGAAGTGTAAAAAGTATCATTCATGTAATTATGTATTGACCTTTTAACCTAAGTTATTGGGAGGAGGAAGTCTTGACAGTGAAAAATTACAAACAGAAACACAGCTGTGTACAAACTTGATCCTTATGTTTCTCTCGCTGCATATTTGGTGCTTGTGAGCTTTGGCTGAATGATTTATGAGAAATACATCACCATGTATTGATCAAGAAAAATTAGTCTGGAAAATATCTAGAAGTATTGGAAGTGTGGAAAACACATTTTTCATATTAAGCAGGGAAAAATTGAGCTAATTTTAGAGCATGAGCATAGTTACATCTAAATCTATTGATTTTGTTATTCAAGTTTTAAACCTTCAATGCTTACTTATATGTAGAAATGCACTGTTGTTGGCTCATCTTGAGACATTTTAACATGCATGTTTATAGATACAGATCATGTATATGTATCTTAATGTATACAGTACAGACTAGTAAGTCCTCTAGCTAACAAGAGAAGTTGTTCGGAAGGCCTATGGTTTACATTTTATTGAAATATCAGTCCATCTTCACACATTCTTTGTCCACACTTTATCTATTACACTATTTTGGCAGGAATTTCTTACTTGAGGTAGACAAGTTAACATAAACAAGACTATGTATTGTGTATAAAGATAAGTTTGCTGTACCCTACATTCTGATCTTTAATTTGACCTAGAGGAAAACATTTTCTGTGCTTTAGCCCCATCCTTCCACGCATTAGGTTTGTTTAAACAATATCTGAAACTCTTCTTGTCACTTCAATTCATAGGTTAATTCTAGGCATTGCAACAGATTGTGTCAAATTTCTTCCAACATTTGACCTACACTTTCTAGACTGCTACTAGTAGGAAACTAATTTGCTAAATTGTTTTATTTTGTAAATGTTTTAAATTTTGCCAACATTATTTAAGATGTGTCTACGGCAATATCTATACATGTGTATTGAACAGAGGAGTTTAATTCACAGACAGGTTTTAATTGTCTTCAAAAACATATGGTCATTTCGGACAAGTGTTTTTGTTTATCAGTGATAATACTTGTGAATAATCCTTCTAACATTATAAAATATATATTCACAGTTAACCAATGGTCAAATGCTTGGTGAAGATGTTGGAGACATGGGAATGTTTTATTAAACACCTATAGTACTGGTGGTGCCATTTGGCTGCGACCCTTAAACACACACGTCCATGTCAATTACAAATGAGGATTATCATATCTGATATGTTAAAATGTCCCTATCTCTTCTTTCATGTTGTAGGTGATAGCACAAATCCCAGAGTGCCACAGAAACGTGTTCCGGTATTTATGTGCGTTTCTACGAGAACTGCTTACCCACACAAGTGATAACAACTTGGACGTGAAGCTCCTAGGTTGGTATACATGATTTATTCCCAACTGGCTTATAGATGTAGCTTCCATTTCATAGTCAGGAAAAATGGGACAGAATTTGACGAGGAAATCGTCAAGAGAGACCAGAATGTATTGCACAGAATTCCGACGGGAGATAAATTTATACAAAGAATTTCCAATTTTGGTATTCAGATTTATTTATTGTGGTGTGTATAAAGTAAGATCTATATATTACCAGATTTGGAAAGTAAAAATACTAAGACATTTGGGAGGTGTAAAATATGTAAAACAATTGATTTTGAAACCAATTCAAATCTCAATCTATTACGTGAATGAGATTTTGCTACCCTTGGAAAACAAGTAAACAGATATATTATCACCTTTACATATATGCTACTATATATATTCAGTAGTTTTGTAGGATTTTAGGGTGATTCCAGAACACTTTAACTCAAAGATGTTGATGATCAGTTGACAGTTCTTTGAAACATATGTGAAATACATCAATTGGTCTTGAAGATTTGGATATTAGAGTTGGTCTTGAAGATTTGGATATTAGAGTTCCACAGGAAATCTCTGATAAATCTGTGACGTATATGCCCCAACTTTATAGATGTTTTCATAGTAAAAGATTGTTTTTATTTACTTTCTTTTACATCTTATGTGCATGGTGTCTAGGACATTGATTTTACACTCTTTTGACTTCATTGATTTTGGATACTTTGAAATGTTTATTTAATGTATAGCATTTAACTTTCCCAAGTCGTTTATCTTCACATTGTCACTGAAATTCTAAATATCCACAAAATATTCAGAAATTCATTGACGTACCTAAGAACAATACTTAAAAGAACAATAACGTATAACAGGAATTGATTAACTGCTTTCTTTCGCACAAGATTTATTTTCACAAATTCCGCTGTCCAGATATATTCGCAAAAGTTTATCTCCACGAATTAATATCTTTCACCATTCTTGCACGATTATATTCAAGAATATTTCTATTCAATTTTCAATCAGCTAAATTTAATTCCGCGGAAATGCTTTGAAACGGAAATCACAAAATTTAGTAGACACGATAGAAAGTTGGTTTGCAGTATGTTTGATATCATCTGTAATCCTACTGAAGTGTCAGATGACTGTCGGAAGTGCAGTTTGTTTATGTGATCAATATAAACCTTACATCAGCTGATCTGGCTCTATGTAAGAATTATGGCTGTGATAATTGCAGCTTGCAAACATTGTTTGTGTGTTAACACTGTACTTAATGTATATGGATTCAGTGATACACCAAAATGTGAGAACATGCGTACTCTAGAAATGAGAACATTTAAGGAAGCTGTACAAAGAAATACATACCAATATGCTTGTCATTATAAGCATATAAACATCATCATAAGAGAACTTTCTTAAAATGCTTTGTTCATGTAACCTGTAGTTATAGTCATGTAGCATGTAAATTGATAGAGGGCTACCTTGAGTGAAAAATATAATTTTGTTCAAATAAATGACATTGACTTTAGTTCAAGATCAGCTGTGTATAGCCACTTTTCTGGTTACCAACGCTTTTTAACAACCAAGGTTGTAGTAAATACCTGAGGTGTTGTCAGCCATCACCCTACCCACAATTAATACTGACATACACCTCTCTGGTTACCCATGCCCTCTAACAACCAAGGTTGTGGGTAAATACTTGATTTGTCGACAGCCATCATCATACTCACAATTAATACTGATATATATCCCTCTGGTTACCCATGCCCTCTAACAACCGAGGTTGTGGATAAATACTTGATTTGTCGACAGCCATCATCATACTCACAATTAATACTGATATATATCCCTCTGGTTACCCACGCCCTCTAACAACCAAGGTTGTGGGTAAATACCTGAGGGGTTGACAGCCATCACCCTACTCACAATTAATACTGATATGCACCCCTCTGGTTACCCATGCCCTCTAACAACCAAGGTTATGGGTAAATACCTGAGGTGTTGACAGCCATCACCCTACCCACAATTAATACTGATATACACCCCTCTGGTTACTCATGCCCTCTAAAAACAGATGTTGTGGGTAAATACCTGAGGTGTTGACAGCCATCACCCTACTCACAATCAATACTGACATACACCCCTCTGGTTACTCACGCCCTCTAACAACCAAGGTTGTGGGTAAATACCTGAGGTGTTGTCAGCCATCACCCTACTCAAAATTAATACTGATATTCATCCCGCTGGTTACCCATGCCCTCTAACAACCAAGGTTGTGGGTAAATACCTGAGAAGTCGACAGCCATCACCATACCCACAATTAATACTGACATATACCCCTCTGGTTACCCACGCCCTCTAACAACCAAGGTTGTGGGTAAATACCTGAGAAGTTGACAGCCATCACCCTACTCACAATTAATACCATGGTTCGTACAGAAGATGAAAAGTGCTGGAATTTGGGGTCAGTGCTGGAAAAGTGCTTGAATTTTGGGTCAGTGCTGGAAAAGTGCTGGAATTTTTCTTTAAATCATTGAAAAGTGCTGGAATTGAAACTTCATGCTCCCAGAACACTGACAAAAGCTCTGTTGTCAATCAATTTATCATAATTTCAGTAATCAGACATTACTTAGGATGACTTTGTTGTTTGATAAGAATGTGTAATTGAATCTAATTACTCTGACAAAATTGTACTAACAAATTGCTTGCAAAATTGTAGGCATGTTTTCTGAAAATTCTGATTTCGATTCCAATGTAGAAGAAAAAAGTAGTGCTTGGAAATCTAGAAAAAGTGCTGGAATTTTGGTTTGAAAATCTGTACGAACCATGAATACTGATATACACCCCTCTGGTTACCCATGCCCTCTAACAACAGAGGTTGTGGGTAAATACCTGAGGTGTTGTCAGCCATCACCCTTCCCACAATTAATACTGACATACATCCCTCTGGTTACTAATACTCTCTAACAACCGTGGTTGTGGGTAAATACCTGAGGTGTTGTCAGCCATCACCCTACCCACAATTAATACTGATATACACCCCTCTGGTTACTCACGCCCTCTAACAACCATGGTTGTGGGTAAATACCTGAGGTGTTGACAGCCATCATCCTACTCACAATTAATACTGACATACACCCCTCTGGTTACTCACGCCCTCTAACAACCGTGGTTGTGGGTAAATACCTGAGGTGTTGTCAGCCATTACCCTTCTCACAATTAATACTGACGTACACCGCACTGGTTGCCAACGCCCTCTAACAACGAAGGTTGTGAGTTAATACCTGAAGTGTTGTCAGCCATTACCCTTCTCACAATTAATACTGATATACAACCCTCTGGTTACCCACGCCCTCTAACATCTGAGGTTATAATTAAATCCTGAGGTGTTGGTAGCCATTATTCTACCCACAATTAATAGTGATATACACCCCTCTGGTTACCCACTCCCTCTAACAACCAAGGTTGTGGGTAAATACCTGAGGTGTTGTCAGCCATCACCCTACTCACAATTAATACTGATATACACCCCTCTGGTTACCCACGCCCTCTAACAACCAAGGTTGTGGGTAAATACCTGAGAAGTTGACAGCCATCACCCTACCCACAATTAATACTGATATATATCCCTCTGGTTACCCACGCCCTCTAATAACCAAGGTTGTGGGTAAATACCTGAGGTGTTGTCAGCCATCACCCTTCTCACAATTAATACTGATATTCATCCCTCTGGTTACCCACGCCCTCTAACAACCAAGGTTGTGGGTAAATACCTGAGAAGTTGACAGCCATCACCCTACCCGCAATTAATACTGACATACACCCCACTGGTTGCGTACACCCTCTAACAACCAAGGTTGTGAGTAAATACCTGAGGTGTTGTCAGCCATTACCCTTCTCACAATTAATACTGATATCCACCCCTCTGGTTACCCATGCCCTCTAACAACTGAGGTTATAGTTAAATCCTGAGGTGTTGATAGCCATTATTCTACCCACAATTAATACTGATATACACCCCTCTGGTTACCCATGCCCTCTAACAACAGAGGTTGTGGGTAAATACCTATGACATATACCCCTCTGGTTACCCATGCCCTCTAACAACAGAGGTTGTGGGTAAATACCTGAGGTGTTGTCAGCCATCACCCTACCGACAATTAATACTGACATACACCCCTCTGGTTACCCATGCCCTCTAACAACCAAGGTTATGGGTAAATACCTGAGGTGTTGTCAGCCATTACCCTTCTCACAATTAATACTGACATACACCCCTCTGGTTACCCATGCCCTCTAAAAACCGAGGTTGTGGGTAAATACTTGATTTGTCGACAGCCATCTGCATACTCACAATTAATACTGATATACATCCCTCTGGTTATTCACGCCATCTAACAACCAAGGTTGTGGGTAAATACCTGAGGTGTTGTCAGCCATCACCCTACTCACAATTAATACTGACATACACCCCTCTGGTTACCCACGCCCTCTAACAACCAAGGTTGTGGGTAAATACCTGAGGTGTTGACAGCCATCTGCATACTCACAATTAATACTGATATACATCCCTCTGGTTATTCACGCCATCTAACAACCAAGGTTGTAGTAAATACCTGAGGTGTTGACAGCCGTCACCCTACCCACAATTAAAACAGACATACAACTCTGGTCATCCACACCCTCTTACAACCAAGGTTGTGGGTAAATACCTGAGGTGTTGTCAGCCATCACCCTACCCACAATTAATACTGATATACACCCCTCTGGTTACTCACGCCCTCTAACAACCAAGGTTGTGGGTAAATACCTGAGGTGTTGACAGCCATCACCCTACTCACAATTAATACTGATATACATCCCTCTGGTTACTCACGCCCTCTAACAACCAAGGTTGTGGGTAAATACCTGAGGTGTTGTCAGCCATCACCCTACCCACAATTAAAACAGACATACACCTCTGGTCATCCACACCCTCTTACAACCAAGGTTGTAGTAAATACCTGAGGTGTTGATTTATTTATTACCCTCAAATTAATACTGATAAATACCGAGTGTTGAAGCCATCCACAATTAATACTGGTTACCCAGCCCTCTAACAACAGAGGTTGTGGGTAAATACCTATGACATATACCCCTCTGGTTACCCATGCCCTCTAACAACAGAGGTTGTGGGTAAATACCTGAGGTGTTGTCAGCCATCACCCTACCCACAATTAATACTGACATACACCCCTCTGGTTACCCACGCCCTCTAACAACCAAGGTTGTGGGTAAATACCTGAGGTGTTGTCAGCCATCACCCTACCCACAATTAATACTGACATACACCCCTCTGGTTATCCACACCCTCTAACAACCAAGGTTGTGGGTAAATACCTGAGGTGTTGTCAGCCATTACCCTTCTCACAATTAATACTGATATACAACCCTCTGGTTACCCACGCCCTCTAACAACTGAGGTTATAGTTAAATCCTGAGGTGTTGATAGCCATTATTCTACCCACAATTAATAGTGATATACACCCCTCTGGTTACCCACTCCCTCTAACAACCAAGGTTGTAGGTAAATACCTGAGGTGTTGTCAGCCATTACCCTTCTCACAATTAATACTGACACACACCCCTCTGGTTACCCATGCCCTCTAAAAACCGAGGTTGTGGGTAAATACTCGAATTTGTCGACAGCCATCACCCTACCCACAATTAATACTGATATATATCCCTCTGGTTATTCACGCCATCTAACAACCAAGGTTGTGGGTAAATACCTGAGGTTTTGTCAGCCATCACCCTACTCACAATTAATACTGACATACACCCCTCTGGTTATTCACGCCCTCTAACAACCAAGGTTGTGGGTAAATACCTGAGGTGTTGTCAGCCATCACCCTACCCACAATTAAAACAGACATACAACTCTGGTCATCCACACCCTCTTACAACCAAGGTTGTGGGTAAATACCTGAGGTGTTGACAGCCATCACCCTACTCACAATTAATACAGACATACACCCCTCTGGTTACTCACGCCCTCTAACAATCGTGGTTGTGGGTAAATGCCTGAGGTGTTGTCAGCCATCACCCTACCCACAATTAATACAGACATACACCCCTCTGGTTACTCACGCCCTCTAACAACCAAGGTTGTGGGTAAATACCTGAGGTGTTGTCAGCCATCACCCTACCCACAATTAATACTGACATACACCCCTCTGGTTACCCACACCCTCTAACAACCAAGGTTGTGGGTAAATACCTGAGAAGTTGACAGCCATCACCCTACCCACAATTAATACACTGACATACACCCCTCTGGTTACCCACACCCTCTAACAACTAAGGTTGTGGGTAAATACCTACAAATTAATACTGACATATACCCCTCTGGTTACCCATGCCCTCTAACAACAGAGGTTGTGGGTAAATACCTGAGGTGTTGTCAGCCATTACCCTTCTCACAATTAATACTGACATACACCCCTCTGGTTACTCACGCCCTCTAACAACCAAGGTTGTGGGTAAATACCTGAGGTGTTGACAGCCATCACCCTACCCACAATTAATACTGACGTACATCCGTTTTGGTTTACTTAATCATAGACAGCACTAAGGCAGTTTATTAGTAGCTGTCGACTGTGTTCATAAACTTGTTGATGTTATGAAAGTAGTTGTGGCGATATCCAATTGATCGCCTCGTACGGCCGCCATGGGAGGCTAACTTTCTCTCATTTTATTTCTTTTTATGATATGAATGTGCAGTCATGTGGGTTCTGTTTTGTTTCTTATGTTGTTAAGCTAAGTCTTATGTTAAAAACAAAACGTTTTTGTGTTGAACTTCTGGAGTGTATTATTGGAGCCAAAATGTACAGGTAGCCAGTGGTTCACAATTTGAATTCTTATATCATATCTGATGGCAGGCTATATAAAATGGTCATTTGTTGTCCATCCATCTCTTTGTCCTTCCCTTTGTTCATCCTTCCATCCACATTTATAGATCTTGCTAATCTCTCTCTTTTAATTGCATTTTTTCCAGCTGAAGAAATGTGATACTCTAGAAATTCTAGTACAAGATAATGCAGCTTAAATCTAGTGATGTCCCAGGATGAGGTTTTCAGAGGTTAAACAAAGTACAAATTTTTGTTTCATTGCATGACCTCCTTATGTCTTCTTTGTACCATATGATAAATATTTGACATCAGATAGAACAGAATATATAGTGTTCATACTATATTGTTCTGTTGGTGAAGCGGAAATTGATGCTAAATTATACGGAGTAATTATTGTTTCCCCCAATAGACAATGATTGTTATGACCCGATGGTATTTGTAGCGGTGATGCCATTTTGACGGACATGCATGCCAGAGAATAAGGGGTGAATTTTTGTTGATTAAGAACTAATCAAGTGTTGTGTGTATTTGCTCCCATCATAATGACGCTGAGAGACGCCATGCTGGACTGTCCATTAGAATTTCCATACGATCTCACTTAATCCTGCTGATCAATCAAGGGAGGCATCGTCAGGCCTCCCACTGGTGACCATCAACTGACCACTGGTCACTACAGCAGTCACTTCTGTCTTAACAGCTCGCCAGAGATCAATATGTTAACACACAAGGTGTCATGTTGACTTTACTCTGCCTCCAGACACAAACTGTGTCTCCAGATTTGGTTGGATCTCTGATTTACAAGAAATCCATTCAGGATTTGTAAATTTTTCAATACACACTCATTATAATTAGTTTTTACCTTTTTTGTCAAATTTTAAAAGTTCTATGAAATTAGATGGCCATTTAATCATGTTTGGCATACATTAGAAAAGACACGTAATGTTAATTTAAAGAAATTCTAAGATGGTATCCCTTGCGCAATCACTAGCATCTAGCAAGGCCATCATAAGTGATTTGTACTTAAGTTATATCACTTGTTTTTAATCAATATAAAATAAATAGTTTATTGTCTATTTTGATAAAAGAAAGACACATATTAGCGAAATGGTTTATTAATGGAAGCATTAGATAAACTTTGAACAATTATTATGAAATAAACTGATACAGTAAAAGATATTTTACTTCTTAATATTACTTTTAATGACAAATATGTTTCTTTGAAATCATTAAATATTTCATTGAAATATTTTGGAAGCTGTGATTGTAAAGTAGTTTAGATATTTCACCATGACCATATTACCACTGGCCCTCCACCTTTGAGTTATGAGTTTGAAGCCTTCATTGAGCAGTTACCGTGTATTTACTGTATGCTGGTGGGTTTTCTCCAAGTACTATGGCTTTCCTCCATTACTGAAATATCAGTAGTGACTGTGGCTGTTAAAAGAAGCTTATTCTGGTAAATGAAAATAATAGATTTAATAATTATGATCAAGAGAACATATTGTCTCTTTGCATAATGCATAGTAGCGTATCTGCTCATGTAGGTGGTTAGTTTGAATTCCATGGGGGTAGCTAGTTGCCAAAGGTACTGACAGCTGGTAGGTGGATTTTCTCTGGGTACTTTGACTTTTCTTTATCATCTAAACCTGTCACAAGTCCTTAAATCAAAATGAAGGGGGGAATTCTGCTTATCTAGCTATATTCTTGAATCATATATTTGGAGTATACAGATTAGAATTTAAAGATTTTGTTTTCATTGGATTCAATTTAATCTTTTACATTCAAAATCAACTGAGTTAAAAGTTTTCATAATTTCTTCAGTTTTTAGCAAGTTCCAACAGAGATTGATTTCTTATGGAGTTGGCATGAATGTAAATTATGAAAATACATAAAGCTGCAGTTTGTTAAGTTCTTTCTTTGCTTATTAATAAATGTCTAGATACTACCACTCCAGGGAGTTCTGTTTCTGATTCCACATAACATCTTTATGGCAACCATTTGTCCATTGTAGCTTCAATTTGTCTCGCTTGGGAGTAGAAAGAAGGTGGATTATAAACCTGAATTATCATTTTCAGCTGTTCTGTATGGCATTAAAAATATCTTACATTTATTAAAACAATCATTGATGAAAAAATTGCTGACTAGGAAATCTTCACAATGATTTTCTGAAAAGTAATTCATAGTTTTGAATTTGTGATTAGCTTTTGAAGTTACACATCATAAATGTACATTATTATTCAATGTTTAAAAAAAATCATCAGGGTATATGTCAAATTACAGGTGTGCAAAAATCAGGGAAGATAACTCAAATTCTCATTAACCATCACAATTTACTAAAAGGTGTTGTGGGCAAACTGAGCTATGATATTTTCATTTTGTATTGAATGTGTAGACTGAGATTTGAAACCTAACAGTAACTAGGCTTTGAATCTTGTTATCAAATGTTAACCACTGATAGTACAACTATATATAAAACCACTTCTAATTTGGGGGGAAAATAACCATGACTTTTTTCTCCATTGTCTTGCATTATGTAAGTTCCTGCATGGTTACACTTAATTTAAGTTGATTGCTGTGCAGAAACCAGAACTAAAAAATGAGAATCTTTCTCTCTTACCCAGTGGATTTGCAAAGTCAGCACCAAAACTCAATTGTGGTTGGTCATTTGATTCATTACATGGTCTGCATGACTCAATGGCTAAACGCAATGATCAAAGGTCAGTCTTAAAAAGGAGGAATAGCCTATCTAGCAAAGTTATAGGAAAGATTTTTTCTTTTCATTACTACTTAACATAAGACTACAGAAACATCTAATGTTCACGCTTTGTGAAGTAATATTTGCTGTCACACTTGTCATCCAAAGCCGTCCACAATTTGACCACAGACGTCAAGCTAAATGTGACAATGTATATGCTAATTGGAATTTTCTCCAATTTCTGCTGGCCAGTGTATATATATATATAACTGTGTGGGATGGTGGTGGTTGTGTTAGGTAGTTGGTAGGTGGCCATTAATTTACTTGCCAGTATATATAGTGTCGAGTCTGGACCGTCCATACACACATCACTAAACATATCCAGCGGAATCATTGATTTATGCATCAACAGAACATGAAACAAATTGAATTTGAGAAGCAATTCTCTGTCATGCCGTGTCGAAATTACCCGTTATAAATCAGCGCTAAAGTCTCCACAAATCACAAAATATTACCAAGATGCATTAGATTTTCCGGAAAAGGCTCCCAATTAAAAAGGGGTGATAGTTCACTTTCATATTTTTACATTGGAGCTCATTTCATTGCTTACAATGTACACAGACACCAGTGATATGATCAGTATCACAGAGATTTATAGGTACAGATGTCCTACAGCCACACATTTTATATAATTTTTGTTTCTAACAGGACACAGTAATCATCCCTCCACTGCACAGATACATGTAAATATATTTGATCCTTGTTAACATGAATTTCTATAGGTTGTGGTGGCCCGACACATTGTCATCAGCTCTCTACTCTGGTTAGGGAGTTTGAAACTATTGTATTCCATATTTGCATATTACAGATTTATCTGCCCTAGCAGGTAGGTATTGATTGCGATGTCATGTGTTTGCGAGCATATTACGTCATTCGTTTCAGAGAAAAACAATGTGAATACAGGGGTTTCGAGATCTCAAAATGAAGTGGGTAAAGTACAATTTACCATCGATTAGTCCCACCTTCCGGTGATTATGACATTGTCATTTTACGTGATTTTTGTGACGTCATAATCATCGGAAGGTGGGACTAATCGATGGTAAATAGTACATTACTTACATTGTTTTTAGATCTCAAAAACCACATATTGCACTTACACAATAATGACATAACTATCCATACCTACATGCAAGGGAGCTAACTCTGTAATATGCAAAGACAAAATAGCAGTTACCAGGTACTGACAGTTTTACATTATTTTTTAGGTCATCTGACCTCTGAAGGGTCAAGATGTCTGCATAGGTCATCTGCTGCCTATAATTTTTTCATTCAAATGACTTCTTCTAAATAACTGGAAGGCCTAGGCTACTTGGATGAAGGACTACCAGTTTGTTCAAATGAAGACCTTGATCTTCATTCAAGGTCACATTGGTCAAAATAGGCTAAAATCGTTCAATGGTTTCTTATCAATAACAAAAGGAGACTTGATAAAAGGCCTGTGGTATACTGAGGTAGAGAACTTCTAATTACTGTTTGCTGAAATGAATTACCTTTACCGTCATTCAAGATCCCATGGGTCATATACCAGTATGCTAAAATCTTTGAACAAATTTTTGTAAATAACAAAGAGGTCTAGAGAACTGATATTGGGCCTGTTTCAGGTTTAGCATGAGATGAAGGGCTACCAAGTACAAGTATTTTTATGTTCAAATGAATTACCTTGACTTTCATTCAAGAATGCAGTGGATGGTTTCTTGTCAGTAACTAAGAGGTGATATTGGGCCTGTGGCATGCTGGAATGAAGGGACTCCAAGTTTTTTTCAAATGAAGGACCTTGACCTTCATTGAAAAATGACTTGGTAAAGCATGGAGAAATCTCAAACTTTTCCATTTATAATATTCACCATGATGATGACACCATGTTAGAAAGGAGCTACCTGAACCGTAGTCTAGTACAGAACATTTGTGCCAGTTGTTAATAATCATAAATCAACAAAGTTTAACAGTGATGGAATGTTATTTCCAAGGTAAAACTTTTCAGGCATTTGTCAGTTGTGTTATTTCCACTTGGAGTACTATTGGTTAAAGGAGTTAATATTTTTGTAAAATTTGTTAATTCTGTAATAGGAGAGAAGAAAATGTAGCGGCCAGACCGGGATTCGAACCCTGGACCCTCCGAACACTAGCAAGCGCTCTACTGACTAACTACCTGGTCACCGATGCTCGACCCAGTCCAATCCCACTACACTCCTTCGTCCTTTCTTTAAGTCTTTGTCCTCCAAGATATACGAGACCCTTCCAAACACCACCACTGTGAGTTATTTAGTTGGGCGCCAATTCTGTAATAGGAATGGAGAAAATGTAGAGGCCAGACCGAGATTCAAACCCAGGGCCCTCCGAACACTAGCCAAGTGCTCTACTGACTGAGTTACCTGATCACCGATGATCGACCCATTCCAATCCCGCTACTATTACATATTTACAAGTATGATATCTGCTATATATATTTGAGGTAATAAAAACTTTTATCCTGAAATACTTTTGACCTTTGGGCTTCAATTGGTATAAAAAAGACATGAACAAATTGGGACTGAATACTGAGAACAACAAACAATAGGGCAATTCTAAGGAAAAGGGTATATTGACAATCTGCATCAACCAGCGACGCTGCTTTATGACACTCGGACAGACAGAATGACAATATGGGGAATCTGGGAATCAGAGAAAAAAATCTTGAAAGAAAAAAATCAGAAGTAT
This sequence comes from Argopecten irradians, assembly GCF_041381155.1. NCBI lineage: Eukaryota > Metazoa > Mollusca > Bivalvia > Pectinida > Pectinidae > Argopecten > Argopecten irradians. The sequence goes on along the minus strand of NC_091134.1, from coordinate 46,935,154 downwards.
AATCAACGTCAAGATGGCATAAATGAATGATAAATATGGACTAGGAGCAATTTAAACCATCAGCAAGTTTCTTAAAATAATTCTGAATGCATCGCATGATCGGAAGCACAAATATCTTCAGTGTAATTTCCTCCCCACTAAATTGATTTAACCAAATTTGTTGAGTTGTTGTCAGGTAGCTGTTTCTCCTATAAACAGGTTATCACATTGATTTACTGTTAAATCAGCCACCAAAGTCTTCCAAATTTTCTATTTGTGCCCGAAATGCAAAAGTTTTCGTAATGCATTGTTATATATTCACCTTTTGTTTTGTTTTTCCTCTGCCAAAAGAATTTATTCATCACAGGGTTGTAATTTATTGTTGCCTTCAGTTTTGTTCAATTTTATTGCAGAATTTTGCTGTAAAAATAGAACCAAATGGATCACATTCTGATGAAGAAATGCCGTCTTGGTGGGAAAAAAACTTTTTAAGAATCTAATTTGCAAGATTTTTTTTCTCTTTCACAGATATTTCTTGTTAAATTTGACTCTGAAATGTCTCTAAAACGTGAATTGCAATCAGTGTCGGAGGCAGTGGTTTAATCAAGGCATTGTAGATTTAATGGCGGCCAAGAGGATTTGGTAAATGCTACACGCATCAAATCCCCAAATGAAATGATCAATTTGCTTCTATTGAAAGATCAAATGTAGTAGTAATATTGTGATTGATAGGGCTGAATCTCAAGTTAAATTAAATTGTTCTTCAGGGATACTTGGGTGGACTTCACAATAGAAAATTTGCTCCCAATGTTTTAACTGCAAAACATAAAGTTACTTGTGTGAGGATTTTCAACAAGTTTACGTTTTGACATTGAAATAGATTTCCTCATTAAAAGGAATACCAGGTAAGTTTAGTGAAATCACTAAGACACAGTAGAAGTTTGATATCAATCTCCTTCTGGCTAGCCAGTAGGAAATTTAATGGTGAGATATCCTAATAGAAAGATGTTCAATCTGGCATTATATTTTACATTTAAAATGATATTTATTTTAACTCTGAAAGATTTTTAACTGATATATCTCAATGAATCAATGAATAAGGCCCTCCATGAAATTAAATGAGGAGGCATACTACCTATTGTCCTTTTTATCCCATCACATATAGTGCTGTTTTTATATGGAGGCAGGCACATTTAGGTCTTACACACAGCAACTTTCCTTCAATGAAAATTTCTGACTATAGATAAATATAAAAGCATTTGGAGTGTTGCTGTAGTAGTCACATGGGGTGAGTTTGTGTTCTGCTGATTAAAGTATCTAGCTGTCATATTGTTGCAGACATGATGTGTGCTAGTTTGAGTCCACACACTTTGTTTTGCTTGAAATAAGGGTATTTGTGTGATTGTAGACTATATATGCCCACGGACGTCACCATTGTAAGTATATACCTTGAGCCTATACACAGCCATCTTACAAAACGTCATACCATATATAAAAGTATTTGATGTAGATCATAGTTGACACAGTCGTCTCTGTTTGGTGATCAATCCACATGCATCACTAGGTTTTAAAAGTCGGTGATGGTAAATGCTCTCAGACATATGGAATACTTCCATTGCTGAGGAGCTGCTCAGCTCTGTCTCCAGGGACATATATTGTTCATATTATCTTAGATGGAGCTCAAACTTGTCAACAGACCTACCATATTTGGAAAATGTTCAGTTTTCAAGAAGACCTAAAATGAATTAAATTCAATTATTCTTTTTTAGAGATTACACGTCCAGGGTGATTCATATCTTTGACCACATGGTATAGAAAATTAGTCATCAAAGTGATCCTAATAACAATTAACAACATTAATGAATCAAGGTGAAAAACTAACATTATTGTGTGTATCAGGGGACATAACTCCAATCCCAATATCTCGACCATCATCATGTTGTATATCAATATGGAAACACTTGTTACACATAGCCTTTTATTTCATGTTTTGTACTTATGTTTCACTTCCTGCTATTAGCCAGTGTCATATAAGTATGATTAAAGTTTTAGTGATGAAGGAAATTTCACCATGGCACAGCTAGTGCGTGACTCTATCACCATGGTAACTGTCTGTGTTACCATGGCAAATGTCTGGGCATTGCATGGTCACAACAGTGGGTGATGAAGGGATAAGTATTGGTGTCTGTTAATCTCTGTCTTCCTAGCAAGTTGTATATTAAAGTGGACATCACAAAACAGAACTTTGGTGGGTAAAAAAAAAGGAAAACCTACCTGAATTGTCATCTTATTTTTAAACGTGATCTGATCTTGGAAAAAAATGTTTTGTGAAGAGAGAGTGGGGGGAGGGGGGGGGATAAAAAATAATGTTCATTTAGGCAATGCATAATGCTTTGTTTGATATATTCATCATCAATCTTTTAGTATTTGTCATCTGCTTAAAATCTTGTTCAGTTGTCATTTATGGTCTAATGGGCCACTTGAGAGAATAGCAAGGATGTCAAAGTTGTTCGAAGTTCAGTTTGATTTTTACGATTGTGATTCTGGTTTGTTTTTAAGGGAAACGGATAGCTAGCATGCCCTACAAACAGAACCCTTGTTATCTAATAAGATTTAAATGTTAAAAAACTTTCAACCTTGAAACTGATCCAATTATGTGACTTTATAATCACATTACTGTATCATGGCAATGACAACATGTAAGCTGTGTAGCAATGAGACTCAAATTGTTGAAACTAATGACACTAAATTGTTTGAAACCATGGTAGAATACTTGATTTTTGAGATTATGATGAAATAAATTCAAAGACTTCGCACAAAGACTCATTAGCATAATAAACTGTTGTGATCACATTGTCCTCGAGCTACCATTAAATCATTTCTATGTACATGTACATTGTACGCAATCAGTTTATAGGTATATCGCACATAGTATTAATGAATAATATATAATTATATATATATATCCATTCCTTTGCAAAAGATCTAGTCTGCAGACAATATTAAATAAATCATAAGGTCATCTCATTGTGTGACTAACTACACAGGTTTCCACAGGACTCCCTGATTCTATCAGATCTCTACTCCTTTACACACTTGTTGTATAAAGTCTATGAGTTCGACTAAACTGAATGAGTGCTGTGTATGAGTGTCAAACCTTGCTCCATAAAGTCTTCAACTCGGAGTCATTACCTTAATCTTTAAAAATGAGAATTTTTAAAAGATGTAATTGGGTTATGTACACAGCTGTGTATCTTAGAGTACATGTGTATATATAACCTTCTCACACTAGACTTTCCATAGATCTATGGCATTTGTACCTGTAGAATGCTCGTGAAAAGACTTCAGCCTCGCCTAATCCAATATTCATACTGTTCATGTACTAGATAAATGTTGGTGCATGCAGTCAGGATGAAAATTATCACCATACAAAGAATATCTGAATTGTGTAAAAGCTAGAAGAAAGTACAGGATTATATTAGCCCATATACTGTTAGCATTATTCCCTAGGATCCATGATAATTGTCCGGATTTCTTTTTTATATTTCCCCAACTTGTGCTGATAATACCTTCTTACCTGCTGACAATTGAGCAAATGGGTCTTGGGTTTCTCTGGTATTAACGCATTATATGGTGTTAATTTTTCTGTACTCTCTGAGACAGATCGAGCCGTATTTCAGGAATGATAATTACATCATTTGCACCACAGCAGAGTGTGAGTGCAGTTTACCTTATTTACAAAGAGAAGGAAATTTAACGTTGAATCACAATTGTGTAATAAATGTTAATTACACCCCTGTGAGCAGCAAACCCTTTCAGCTTTTGAAGGTTTTGATGGTGTAAATAGAAAAGAATGTTTATTATACAGGCAAATTAACTGTAAAACTAGGCATGATTCTTTGTTTTGATTTTTGATCATGTAATTGTTGCTTTGAGATATAAAGAATAAGTTGTCGTATAAGCTGTATGTTCAGAAAATTCTTACCTGGAGACACATGTACTCAAATTCTCTTGTATAACAATGATGTTTTTTTTTTGTTTTTTTTTTAATGAAAGCTAATTTACACTCATAAGAACCATTATTGTATACATTCCATAAGGATTAGTGAGAATAAGATGTCTGAAATCTTATATTAAACTCTCCTTCAAGTTGAATATTTTATTGAAAATTGATGCATGTACTTTTTTTTTCTACGGTTGTTCTTATTATTAAAAGATAATTTTTTCAAGAAACTCAGGATAGGTTTTTATAGTCTTTTCAAGTCTTATTGTTTTTTGTCAAAAGAATGAAAATCAATTTCAAAATGAAAATTTGGTAAACCTCATGGGTGATTAACACTGGTCTGATTGACCTGAATTTCTTATAGAAATCCAGCAAAGCATAAAATTGAGGCACTTGTGAAGTTATTTAATTGTCTCACCATCCAGGAAAGTGAGACTTTTATGTAGTGGCTGCAGTAATTAGGTCAACATTTGCTTTTACTTTTCACAAAGTTAATCACATCTAATTGTATGAAAACTTGGTCAGAAGATGACATTTTCCTTTGTTTTATGCATCAGTGAAACACATAATTGTTTCACTTTCAGAATGTTTATCAATATTGCTTATTTCAATCAATTTTGATCTTATTTCATTTTCATGTTTTGTAGCGACAACATTTGGGAAGATATTCCTGCGACCACCCCCTTCACCTGTGCCGTCAAAGAGACTGCGGTCTGTTAGAGAAGAGTCCCCTGTTGGTAAAGGAGAAGAAGATATGATGAGAGCAGCTTTCGTCTACCACTTCCTCACCAACGAGTATGATGAGTGATTCAAGACTGACCATAGGAAGTGGCCACTGAGTGACCACTACTACTTCTAATCCAACAAATGTGATATGTGATCTTAGGCTGACTTTATAAAGGAAGTGACCACTACCTCTTCCTTTCCAGCGAATATGGTGAAAGTAAATACAATAAATTACCCAAGACTGACCATAAGAAGTGACCACTGTAATACCAATCTCAACAAGTGGTACTTGTGTGAGTTGATCTCAGTTTATACTGAGGAATTTACTACAAGTTGTCAGCTAATACAGACCCATATAGTATAGTCTGATCTCATTGGGTGACCTGATATGTAGGTCAAACTTCTAATATTGTATCAAAAGGATGCTCTAACTGGGCATCAGTTGCTGGTTTTCAGATCCTATCTTTAGATGACCGTCTGAACTTACCATATCATTTCATGATGATTTGTCACTATCCTTTTTATAACATAACCAGCTACCATAAGTGAATACCAGAAACGACCTTCAATATATTACAAGGGAAATAAAGGTCAAATGTTGATGTGATTATAAATTTGGATCATCTTATGTTTAGATGACCAATCCATAGATTTAGGAAGTTCTTCAATCATTAATGTTTTAGTGATCAACTGGCACAGTTCACATATTACAAAAAAAAACCTTACATTTAGACTTTCACTAATTTGGCTTTGTTATATAGGCATACAAGATGTAAAGGAAAAGTTTATGACCATCTACAGTCCTGCCTGATGTGTTATAAAGTCAACATCTATATCACCTATTTTAATCAAGGCTAAAATTAATTAGTCCTAATTAAGTTGATAAACAAATTGAAGTTCACTTTTTTCAAAATTCCTTATGGGCAATGGGATTGGTCACATGATACACATGAAATATATGTTAATATTTTGAATTTGGACAGATTCTAATACTCAGGAGTCAGTCTGGTCCATATTCAGGAAGATTGAGGGGGTGTTTTTTCAGAAGATAAATGACCTAATCAAGGTGGATGGTCACTCGTAGAATAATTAAGGGGAACGATCAGTAGAATATCATTCCTTTCTGTGTGATAATAGTTTGTCTGTGATAGATAAACATTAGAATAACAGTGTGATGTTGTAGTAAAATAATATCTTCATTCTTTTTTTTTCAGGAAATTAAGATGCATATACAATTAGATAGTTAGTGAATTAAACATTCAAAATGACTTTTTTTCTGCTTTTGGTGTTTTCAGGTAGCTGAAATTTGCTTCTTTCTTGATTGTAAGGTGACTTTCAGTGAATTAGGATGTAGGGTAATATGATTAATTTATGCTTATATCTGTAATGTCAAGATATGTCCAATTTTACAATATCTAAAAAACACTGTGGTGTGCTGGGAAAAACATACTAGACACATAGATTGGTAGATATATAGGGGGATTTAGATTGAAAAATATTTAGTTTTTTAATTTTTAAACTGTTCTTATATTTTTTTCTAGAAACTGCCTATTGTATTGAGTCAGAGCCTTGCTAATGATGAAATGAAATGTGTTTAGAGATCAAATTTTTATCTAGTCATATTAAACACTAAACTGAATTAAGTAGTACAGTAGCCAACTATAATAAGGGTTAAATACTCTAGTGTCCGTCCACACTATCAAACACTGCATGATAACATAGTCAACCTGAATCATATCTATAAAAATGATGTCGACTATATCGGTCATCAAAGTGCTGTTACGCCTATGATGGTCACACCTTTAATGGTCATACCTGTGATGGTCACACCTTTAATGGTCATACCTGTGATGGTCACACCTTCAATGGTCATACCTGTGATGGTCACACCTTTAATGGTCATACCTGTGATGGTCACACCTTTAATGGTCATACCTGTGATGGTCACACCTTTAATGGTCATACCTGTGATGGTCACACCTTTAATGGTCATACCTGTGATGGTCACACCTTTAATGGTCATACCTGTGATGGTCACACCTTTAATGGTCATACCTGTGATGGTCACACCTTTAATGGTCATACCTGTGATGGTCACACCTTTAATGGTCATACCTGTGATGGTCACACCTTTAATGGTCATACCTGTGATGGTCACACCTTTAATGGTCATACCTGTGATGGTCACACCTTTAATGGTCATACCTGTGATGGTCACACCTTTAATGGTCATACCTGTGATGGTCACACCTTTAATGGTCATACCTGTGATGGTCACACCTTTAATGGTCATACCTGTGATGGTCACACCTTTAATGGTCATACCTGTGATGGTCACACCTTTAATGGTCATACCTGTGATGGTCACACCTTTAATGGTCATACCTGTGATGGTCACACCTTTAATGGTCATACCTGTGATGGTCACACCTTTAATGGTCATACCTGTGATGGTCACACCTTTAATGGTCATACCTGTGATGGTCACACCTTTAATGGTCATACCTGTGATGGTCACACCTTTAATGGTCATACCTGTGATGGTCACACCTTTAATGGTCATACCTGTGATGGTCACACCTTTAATGGTCATACCTGTGATGGTCACACCTTTAATGGTCATACCTGTGATGGTCATGGCTGTAAGATGTCCAGATATATGACCTCTAGACCACTATCTTTGGTTGACCAATTTGAAACCCACTAGTGACATTTGCCAGATTTAAGTCTGGTTGTAGTTTATTTCTTTAGATTTAAGCTTTCTTCCCCTACCCTGATTGACTCCTTATGGTGAATAACTCTGTACCAAGATGTACATAAAACAAGAATACCTTGATCTATAGACTCTTTCCTGGCTCTTTAATTAACCTGAAGTATATGTTAAAGAGATTAATACACGTAGAGGATATGAATGCTCAAAATCTCACTTGATGTAACAATTGATTTCCATTGCCAATTCTATCTAACAGAAAAAAATCATGTAAATTTTATTCAATTTAAAATTTCACAAATGTTGTACATTGAAAATTCAAGATTTCATTAGCTTTCGAATTAAATTAAAATAGAAATGATATTAATTGAATACTCGATTAATTTTGAAAAATCGATAAAACTCCTTGATGGTATTATTGCCAATTCAGGCCCATTATATATAGTCTTTTGTTTATAGTACTTTTGTATTAAGTGCTCTTCCACAATAAAAAAAAGCATAATATTCCTTATATTTTAAACAAAGTTTACCTTATTAAGTAAAATTATTGAAAAAAGAGAGAAAAATAACTAAGGCAAATAATTTTATGAGTATATGTTATGTGATTTGTGTGTTAAATTGTTCATTATTATCAAGAAATGTCCAAGTGTTGACATATGTATATTTATTTTCCAGATAATACTGAATAGAAAATGTAGTAATTATCCTTAAAATACTGGGGCCAATTCATTATACTTGCAGTTTGTTGCAAAGCAGTTTGTTTATAATGCAGAATGACATTACCTTTAATTTATTAACATATATTGGTAATTGCCAGATGGATTTTGAACAAGTCTTAAGATAATGTAAGAATTGAAAGACTTGTTTTTCTGTGTATAGTAAATTACTCTTAAAAGTTTTGTTCAGTTTTTATTGACCATAATCTGATCACATACCTATGATATTTCATATTTACTTTAGCAGACTTTTTTTTTTTTTTGATGAATTTCTAAATAACTTTTTAATTTTGGAGTAATGAATATTTTCATGGAATACCTACATAGTATACATGAACAGCAATAATATTACCTGTGACTGCTCTATATATCTCTCCTATAAGGTAATTTCTGTCTTCCAAACAACCATTAATAGCTGCTTCTGAAGTTCTGAAATTCATCCCCGAACAAGGAGCACACAATGGCAAATGAAATATAAGTGCAGTTGCTCTCTCTTCCAAACTTTTTATATTCGCTGTAAATAAAATACTGTTTTCATTGTATGATCCTTGTAAAGATTATATATGGATGTATGAATATCAGGACAAATTGCTGTTATCAGATTATGAATGCCACAATAAGGAACATGCTTGAGGGAATCATTAAATGGCACTTACTGCTTCAATTTTGTATTCAAATGTCTCGGCGATAAAACATGACATTTAATACTATTTAATTTGTGTATTGATGGTGTATTCTTTATTAATTTTTACTTTAAGAGAAAAATTGGTAGCATGTACATATCAGTGCATACTAGGGATGGTGCCAGGATAGCTTTCACTTTGTTTTCTTGTGATAAACTCACACTCATAAAGCATACAATTATTTGATTTTAGAGTTTCTGAGACTGGGGCATTTGTTTTACCTTAAATGATTTGGCCCCGATTTCTAAAAACTAAAAACAACTACTGAAGTTAAGTTACCACTTACTTTAAATTTGTAACTGATGTCAAAACTTTGATTTCAGTTTACAAAACAAAAAAAATCTTCAGAAGGAGAAATTCAAACAAGCCAATGTCATGCTATAAGTTCATACATGTGTTGTGGTTCATCTTCTAGGTCTACACTTGACTTCAGTTTTCTTTGAGAAATCGGGGTTTGATGATGAAATTCTAATTATGATTATTTTTTATTGTACATATACATGTATCACATTTAATTAATGCACAAGATGATTATCTGGTGATTCTCACTGAAGGGTATATGTATATAAAAAGATATTAAGCCTGACTTTTATATTCCTAAGTTAGAAAAATAATGATATATTTTATTTCTTCAGGTGTTTTTTGATAGAACATGGATAGATCTCAAAAGATGATTCCCGACGATTTTTCCCACATAAGTGAACATTTATTGTAGTGATTAGACATCTGCTACTCTATCCAGAATCGTGTTGAGTACAAATAAATATGAGTTATGAATTTGATGAAGACAATCATGAAAGAGATTTCCTCAAAGTTACCATGTTATCACTAGTTAACTATGAGGCACCACACCAACTCTATAATCTGTTTATAACACCATCAATGCACACTCGCTGTAGTCGTCAATGATATACACTGTATTACTAGAAGAATGATCATGAATATGCATGAGTTTCTCAATGAGATATCCAACCCAGTCATTCAAATATGAAGTACACACAACATTGTTAAATGCATGCTAATGAATTCCATACCTGTATATATACACTTCTTACCAAGTCAGAACTTACTGTGTTCTCAAGGTTACATTCTCAGGATTATCTTTCTACTTTGTGTTTTACAATCTTACATATTAGTATTTCCTGTCTGTATGTCATATAGTTAAGTGTTTTTTCAAGACAGTTATTTTCTTTGAGCCATGATGTGATCATAATTTTATGAAATATAAAGTGAGAAGTGTCTATATATTCCTTTAAATTTTAGATAAAGAGTGTGGTGTTAATGTATAAGTGATGGCAGAGTGGTTACATAGTATTGGGTCTTACACTAGAAGTGATGGCAGAGTGGTTAGTACTGGGTCTTACACTAGAAGTGAAGGCAGAGTGGTAACTACTGGGTCTTGCACTAGAAGTGAAGGCAGAGTTGTAAGTACTGGGTCTTGCACTAGAAGTGAAGGCAGAGTGGTAACTACTGGGTCTTGCACTAGAAGTGAAGGCAGAGTGGTAAGTACTGGGTCTTGCACTAGAAGTGAAAGCAGAGTGGTAAGTACTGGGTCTTGCACTAGAAGTGAAAGCAGAGTGGTAAGTACTGGGTCTTGCACTAGAAGTGAAAGCAGAGTTGTAAGTACTGGGTGATGCACTAGAAGTGAAAGCAGAGTGGTAAGTACGGTCTTGCACTAGAAGTGAAAGCAGAGTGGTAAGTTCTGGGTCTTGCACTAGAAGTGAAGCACTGGGTCTTGCACTAGAAGTGAAGCAGAGTGGTAAGTCTGGGTCTTGCACTAGAAGTGAAGCAGAGTGTAATACTGGGTCTTGCACTAGAAGTGAAAGCAGAGTGGTAAGTACTGGGTCTTGCACTAGAAGTGGCAGAGTAGTAAGGTGAGCAGAAGTGAAGCAAGTGTAAGTTCTGGGTCTTGCACACTAGAAGTGAAAGCAGAGTGGTAGGTACTGGGTCTTGCACTAGAAGTGATGGCAGAGTGGTAAGTACTGGGTCTTGCACTAGAAGTGAAGGCAGAGTGGTAAGTACTGGGTCTTGCACTAGAAGTGAAGGCAGAGTGGTAAGTACTGGGTCTTGCACTAGAAGTGAAGGCAGAGTGGTAAGTACTGGGTCTTGCACTAGAAGTGAAGGCAGAGTGGTAAGTACTGGTCTTGCACTAGAAGTGAAGCAGATCTACTGGTCTTGCACTAGAAGTGAAGGCAGAGTTGTAAGTACTGGGTCTTGCACTAGAAGTGAAGGCAGAGTGGTAAGTACTGGGTCTTGCACTAGAAGTGAAGGCAGAGTGGTAAGTACTGGGTCTTGCACTAGAAGTGAGGCAGAGTGGTAAGTACTGGGTCTTGCACTAGAAGTGAAGGCAGAGTGGTAAGTACTGGGTCTTGCACTAGAAGTGAAGGCAGAGTGGTAAGTACTGGGTCTTGCACTAGAAGTGAAGGCAGAGTGGTAACTACTGGGTCTTGCACTAGAAGTGAAGGCAGAGTGGTAAGTACTGGGTCTTGCACTAGAAGTGAAGGCAGAGTGGTAACTACTGGGTCTTGCACTAGAAGTGAAGGCAGAGTGGTAACTACTGGGTCTTGCACTAGAAGTGAAGGCAGAGTGGTAACTACTGGGTCTTGCACTAGAAGTGAAGGCAGAGTGGTAAGTACTGGGTCTTGCACTAGAAGTGATGGCAGAGTGGTAAGTACTGGGTCTTGCACTAGAAGTGAAAGCAGAGTGGTAAGTACTGGGTCTTGCACTAGAAGTGATGGCAGAGTGGTAAGTACTGGGTCTTGCACTAGAAGTGATGGCAGAGTGGTAAGTACTGGGTCTTGCACTAGAAGTGATGGCAGAGTGGTTAATATGTCTTACTGTATTCATCCACTGGGTCATACATGTAAGCCTGAGGTCTACATGGTCCAGTTAAAGAGTGCTGACCAGTAACCAAAGGTTTTTCCCAGTGTCTCGTACTTGGTGTCACCACCAAAACCTGATAAGTCCAAAGCACTTATTGATAGGATATGTAACAATAAAATCAATTTTTATGTCAGACAAGAAAAACTGATTTTGATGAATGGAAAATTCACACTGGAGCAATGATATAATACATGTATGTACATTGTATCTATACATATTTAAGCTCAATGGAATTTAATACCAATGGATTTTAATCAGATAAGTACAATGATGAATTTGCATAATGTCACAATAATTTTTATATTGATGGCATGCAGAAATTGCAATTTGTGTAATCACATATCAGTGCAAAATGTCTGATTACCTATTTCTGTTTATTTCATCATTCAAACTTTCAAGGTATTATTATGATCAATGCCATGGAAAATCATGAAAAATATAATCTCCACAAAAAGAATTTGTTAAGGTATACTGTGATCGCTTCAAACTAAACGACTTATATTAAGTCAATTTAAGGCAGATACTGGTATATGAAAGATGTCTTGATTAAATTCAATATTTCCTTTCTTCTGACTGTTGACAATCCTTTTCAATCCCAGAGTGAGGATATTGTATACATACAATTTAAAATCAGAAAAACTTGACAAATGCTATTTAAAACTAGACTCTAACTTTGGACAGAAATTGTTCAAAAACATTCCTGATGCTTTATAAATATATGTAAGAACAGTAGTTTATGAACGTTTTTTAGGTCATCTGACCCAAAGGGTCAGGATGACCTATAGTCATCGTGATTCGTCCGTCGTCGTCCGCCGTCCGCCGTCCGTCGTGCGTAAACTTTTTCCTTTAAAACGCTACTCCCCCTTAACCACTACGCGGATTTCATTCATATTTGGTGTGAAACATCATTGGGGAAGGACAATCATATTTTATATAAATGAGCTTGGTCCGACCCCTAGGGGCTGAGGGGTGGGGCCCCAAAAGGGCAAATTTTCTTATTTTAAGCTTTAAAATCCTACTCCTCCTTCATCCTTGGGTTGATTTCATCCATATTTGGTTTGAAACATCATTGGGGAAGGACAATCATATTTTATATAAATGAGCTTGGTCCGACCCCTAGGGGCTGAGGGGTGGGGCCCCAAAAGGGCAAATTTTCTTATTTTAAGCTTTAAAATCCTACTCCTCCTTCATCCTTGGGTTGATTTCATCCATATTTGGTTTGAAACATCATTGGGGAAGGACAATCATATTTTATATAAATGAGCCTGGTCCGACCCCTAGGGGCTGAGGGGTGGGGCCCCAAAAGGGCAAATTTTCTTATTTTAAGCTTTAAAATCCTACTCCTCCTTCATCCTTGGGTTGATTTCATCCATATTTGGTGTGAAACATCATTGGGGAAGGACAGTCATATTTTATATAAATGAGCCTGGTCCGACCCCTAGGGGCTGAGCCTGGTCCGACCCCTAGGGGCTGAGGGGTGGGGCCCCAAAAGGGTTAATTTTAGCTTTAAAATCCTACTCCTTCATCGTTGGATGACACATTTTGAACTTCTCTGACGATGTTACTAATGGTATGATTTGCCTGAAACTTGCCTGGAATGATCTTAATATGATCTTGACAAAGTGTTGTTACATCTCTGGTTGGTCCCATATAAATCCAAGATGGCTACCATGACACCATATCTAATTAATTTCCTATAGACTATTGCCAAGGAAGTCAGATGACCGTTAAGGCCCTTGGGCCTCTTGTTGAATAAGCCAAGCTTTTTAGGGAAAAAATTCACAAATTTCAGCTTGAAAGCCATTTTATTTTTCATACTTGGTTTTTTTTTATCAATTTTAATAAATGTACAGATGTATCTGTTGTTTAATGATGTAAAACGTACACCTGGGGCTTTCAATTTTGTGAGTAAATTCATGTTACCATGTAAGTCTTTTAACAGCTTTCAAGTATATACAGGCTTAATACATGTATGTGGTCTCCATACTAAAACGCTTGAACCATTTATTGTTGTCATGTTGTCGTCACAAATTAAAATTGTAATCATTGCTGGTATTTAACATTTTTGTATTGCAAAATGTTTATTCATTTAATCACCAAAAAATGAATTTTCTCTACATTTATCATTATGATGATAAAAATTAGATGAAATAAAGACTATAAAACCCTGTTGCAATAAAATGTCATTTGACAAATAAAAAATGAAATTATGATAACTGGCAAATGACATTTTACTCTCTATGTACAATGATTTTACTTTTCTTATACCCTCGCTGGTGATAGGTTGCAATTTGGTAGTCTGTTATAACAGGATTGTGAAGATACAGACTCATTCAATTACGTCCACTTAATATTTTGGTATGGTGAAGGGTAAAAGTTAAAGGTGCTTATACAAATGCGTTCTTCATTTCATTTAGTTGTTTGTTTGGTTTTAATAGCTATCTTTTTTCAATTCTGATTGCATTGTTAAAACACATAAGTCATAATGTAATTATAAGCCTTTATATTAATTACCGATTGATGGTACATATTTATTAGCATTGTAAAGTAATCATTATTTACAATTATATTAAGTTATCAATATCTATATATCAGCTCCATACATTTATTTATTCAACAAATGTATCAGCACCTCAGAGTAAAATGGTACGACTGTAAATATTTTTGGTCCTCATCACCACTGATTGTAACATTTGTGAACCTATAGAACACAAAATATATAGGAATAAAGCATTTGCAAGACTTCAGGTAGTAAAACCTTCATAATGTACACAGAAATCACTTAGTACAGCTCATTAGGTAAAAAGTAATTCAAGCATTAGTCATATCAGCATATTGTACTAGTTATAGTCATACTAAATGGCATGTGATTGACCAATGGAAAAAACTGATTTTTATATGTCGGTATAACAAAACAAAAAACCTTTCAGCAGTTGTATGTAATTAGTATGCTATATAGACAAATAATCTGTCATATTGAAATCTGATTACCATACTTTACACAGTATACTAAGATTTTGAGCAAGTTGTGAATATGACAATCTTAAGTTAAATCCAATTAAATACATTTTGGAATTCTTGAAATTTCCTGTCAGTGCAATAGGATTTCTCAGAGCTTAATACAACAGATATTTTTGTCTTTGACATACTGTCAGAAATGTTCTATTCCATATCCATGTGTAGGATTAGTACACATTCTTATGTACAATTAAAAATGGGAAATTGATTATAAACTACTGTATTCACCAAGGTGTTATACATTAGAAGTAACAGTGCTATCTTTTCTTTTCTTTTTTTTTATTATCTTTTTTTGTATTTATAGTAATAATTTAAACTTTAGTAATAATCTAAATATGATTTATTTATGAATTTATTATGATTTATTATGTGTGAATCAATTAATGCTATTAGTTATTAAATGATGAGAAATTAAATTGCTTTTCTGTTTTTCATATTGTTCATTCTTTTAGGACTTTTGATGCAAAACATAAAAACTCATGTAATTTACGCACTAGAGGAAAGAGTGCAGGTTCCGAAAATGCTGAAAGAATTCTTTAATCATTTTATGTCAACAAAAAGGGCATAAACTGTTGCTATTCAAGTCTCAAAATGCTGGTTCTAAAAGTTAATAATTGATTATATTTACATGTATACGACCTTTGACCTAAAAACTCATATAATCAACGCACCTGTGTAAATTGCCTTGATTGTGCAGGTACTGAGAAGGCTGAAATAATCCTTCAATTATTTCATGTCAACAAAGAAGGGCACAAAAATAAAGTCTCAAATTGTTTGTTCAAAAAGTGATTGATCAAGTACATTTTTAGCCCACCATAATCAGATGGTGGGCTATTCAAATCGCCCTGCGTCCGTGGTCCGTCGTCCGTCGTCCGTCCTTAAACAATGCTTGTTATCACTATTTCTTAAGAACTGCTGCAGGGATTTTGTTCAAACTTCACATGGAGGGTCCCCTTGGTCCATATTTGTGCCATACAGATTTTGAGGCTGATCGGAAAAACAAGATGTGACATACAGATTTTGAGGCTGATCGGAAAAACAAGATGGCCGCCAGGCAGCCATCTTTGATTTTGGCAGTTGAAGTTTGTTATCGATATTTCTTGAGAACTACTGAAGGGATTTTGTTCACACTTCACATGAAGGTTACCCTTGGTCCCTATTTGTGACATACAGATTTTGAGGCTGATCGGAAAAACAAGATGGCCGCCAGGCAGCCATCTTTGATTTTGGCAGTTGAAGTTTGTTATCGATATTTCTTGAGAACTACTGAAGGGATTTTGTTCAAACTTCACATGGAGGTTACCCTTGGTCCCTATTTGTGCCATACAGATTTTTAAGCTGATCGGGAAAAAAGATGGCCGCCAGGCAGCCATCTTTGATTTTGGCAGTTGAAGTTTGTTATCGATATTTCTTGAGAACTACTGAAGAAATTTTGTTCAAACTTCACATGGAGGTTACCCTTGGTCCCTATTTGTGCCATACAGATTTTGAGGCTGATAGGAAAAACAAGATGGCCGCCAGGATCCTTGTTGTGAATATTGCATTTTTGGACCAATCGGTGAACAAGATGGCCGCCAGGCCGCCATCTTGGATTTTGATAGTTAAAGTTTGTTATGGCTATTTCTCAGATAGTACTGAAGGGATCTGTCTCAAATTTCATATGTAGGTTCCCCTAGGATCCTAGTTGTGCATATTGCATTTTGGGACCGATCGGTCAACAAGATGTCCGCCAGGCAGCCATCTTGGATTTTGTTATTCAAAGTTTGTTATCGCTATTTCTCAGAAAGTGCTGAAGGTATTGTCTCAAAATTCATATGTAGGTTCCCCTAGGGCCCTAGTTGTGCATATTGTGATTTGGGACCGATCGGCCAACAAAATTGTTGCCAGGCGATCTGTCTCAAATTTTATATGTAGTATGTTTGAAAAAGTTTAGAAAGTAGAGAAAAGATCCACCTTCATATATAGATCATTCTTTGGTGGGTGCCAAGTTCCCTCTGGGATCTCTTGTACAAGTATGCGAAAAGTCTCTACAAACATTTCAATTTGAAGGTACAGTGGGAAGACATCTTTCCAGCCATCAGCTGTGATATCAAAATATTTTAGATTTGAATTTGACAGCGTACCTGGGGAAAAGTCCAAAAACTCATTTACAAGATGATGAAACTGTCTTAGATTCGTACTTGGCCAATTACGAAAGTCGTTTTAGAAAACTACCTTATTGTTGATTAATCTTAAATTGAACAAATACAAGAAAGAAGCTAGCCTTTATGGAAATAGCAGCACATCGTAAAACATAGCTAGTTGTGCCATGGTAGATGATAGCAGATCCGAGCCCGACAGCGGGATGGTAGAGGTGACTGTGCCGTTAGACTCTTTCTCGAATGTGTAAAACGTACACTCACCAGTATTCTGAACCATACGTGGCGAAACAACAAATACAACATACAAACTACACAATGAAAGTAGAAATATCAATGAAAACCAAGGTGATGAATAAAGCGAACATCAGGATAAAAAACAACAGCATCAAGCAAAGACCAAGATGAAGCCATACAAGTTTAACGTGAGGTCAGTCCTATCTATGCTCAGCAGAACATAATGGAGTACAAACAAGAAAATGGAGAGAACATACTGAAAGGTTTCGAACGACGATTCTAAATAGAAGGAGAGTTTCGTAGAGAACTGGTAAGAAGTGATATCAACATGGAGATAAAGCTCAAAACGTGGAGATGAATCTGGCTGATCTGAGAATGAAGAAATTTGGATAAGGGGAATATCTGCGAAGTGGGCACTTGGAGGAGAGTGGTACAGAAATGAAAGTGACCAGATGCACCTAAAACACGATGGGGTAATCAGTACGGAGCACGTACATAAGCCTTGTCATCTTGAGAAAGATGAAGAGGACTACGTAAATAAAAAGGTAGAAAGTAAAAGCTTCAGAGGATTGGATACTAATTTGTAGGTTAGTAGAACAGATTCGTGAATACTCATGCAAGATAGCTTCTTTACAAAAATGACGCTGAACATTTCCTTAATTTCTACTTTGCTTGTTATCCAATACAAATTGATATTGTTATTGATTTTATTATCTGGTTTGATCACGCCTGACATTGGCTGTAATTTGCGCTGCATTCTTCTATTATAAAATGTACAGGACATATCATAATGCATTCTCGATCAGCATAGTCACTTGAGTATAACCCATGGTAGCACTGGTCACTATGGTAACGAAGTGACAGGAGACAGAACACTCTTGATACACCCTTGTCCCTCTCCATTCCCAGGAGAGCTCTAATCTTAATCGGAATGGCGATTCTTCAATTAGGAGTCCTTGCCAACAATCCCCATGGTATAGAAAATGTCAAGGGTAATGTCGAGCTTGTTGGAAAGACCTGCTGAGCTCTATGTTTAATGTTGCAAGCATTGCCTTGAGTCGAAAGCATGGATGGTTTTGTTTTACAAAGTTTCATAAGTAGGGGTGTGTCCTCAGATAATTTAGCATAATGATATTGAAATAAGACCGGCAGTTTTGTTATTAAACGCTTAGAAAGAGGAACAACATATGCAGCCATATATATGTCTTAAAATGCTATGGTTTCTTCAAATACAATGTATATCTCAAGATTGTTATCTGAACTGGGCATCTTTTCGACAATACGTTGAAACTGGTAAAGTAACAAATGACATATCACCAATAACTGTAGCATTTTGATATTTTAGGTACTTTCATTTATTAGATACATATATATTTCGACGAGCAGCAGTGTGACGTCATAGGTTCTGGTCAGTTCTCTTTGTAATGTTTGCTACTGTAGTCGAAGAGGATTAGTAGAGTGACCACTGACCACTATCCAGATAGCTAGATATCTAGTGGATGTATCTAGCTGTGATATGTGACTTAAGTCAGTCCGACCCTTGAGTGTCCGAGCCGTCAAAAATTACTCACACGCCATCCACACGTGCCAACTACCCTATATTTCCAGTACACAAAGGTTAAAGCTAACCATTAAAGGTTAAAGTCGGTCGTTAACCTTGGCTGGCTTCACGCAATACCATTCGTCTTAACAAAGCTGTTGTCTCTACTCTATCTTTTTGCTATTCGCCTTATATATGTCAACTTATTCTTTAGTTTACACATCGTAAAATATGTCACCCGTGAAGCTTTCCTGACACCACGCAACACGTACTCAGTCGTCATCAGGCCACCATGCTGGTAAGTCATTGTGTCAATTTACCCAACATATCAAAGACTTGGAATCAAATTGAAGACATGTCATTTAACAGTTGACACATATCGGTAAGTGAAGTATGTTGGCAAGCTACCATTTATTTCGAAAACAAACCGCCACGGTACAAGAATTAATGCAAATAAATATTTTTCAAAACGCCACAAACAAGTTTATTTATACTTTCAAAAGTCTTGGTTGGTTGACCGAAATGATTAGTCGTTTTGAATGTCTTCCGCAAAAAGGAGATAACATCTAGTTGGTCACTATATAATCAAGTAAATATTCTACCAAATCGTTTCTAAACATTATACATGGTAATTTCAGTTTACATAGGATAAAAAAAATCAATGTTACAAGTATCTCAGCGACATAAATCATATAGCTCAAATACACAAAGGGCTAACCGCGCATTCACTTAAGTAGCGAAAGAGAAATAAGACTGAGTCGTGAAAGAGTTAATGGGTTCCTAGTAATGCTGCTGGGTTCAATGAGTGAATATTTTGATAGGAATTCAGATAAAAGGAATGAGAAAACTCAAAGTTATATTATGATATTGTTAGGTAAGTGTTAGAGTTACTGATGCCACGTGTATTGGCGTTTACGGTCAGTATTTATAAACAAGTGCTTTCCTTTTACTAGATTCCACTCAGTGTTGACATATAATTGTATGTTTGTTCTCAACCTACATAGAACATGTATTCATTTTGTTATTGCGTTTAGACAAAAGCACGTCGAACAAATCTAAAATTTAATACAGTCTAGATACATTTTCACAGCACCTCTGTGAAACAAGTCTGATCGATTTGAGATTATGTTGACCAGAACTCTACACCAGTCTCTTTGCCAGCCAGATCTACACTTGCTCTCTGGCGATAAACTCCCAAAACAGTTTTTGTATCGTGAAGTGACAAGGACACGGCGACCAAATCCATTGATTAAATTCTCCGTGAAATAACAAAGAATCTTTAAGAGATTGTTTTGTATGAACGCGTCCCTTAAGGATGCCTGTACCGGGGTATTTATCTCACTATCTACGATACTTATTAGGCGTACCTACGTAACCCTTTTGATAATTTATTGTTTGTCGCTGTGTTTACGTTGGAGAGTTTCAGTTTTGGCGATACTCGGCGCCAGGGCCGGTCCCAGTTTCTCTGATACTTTGGCTAGACCTGCAGAAATCTGTCATGTCCAATGTCATTTATGCTGAACAATGGTAATGGGAGTACAACAGCCCCACACGCACCTAGTAGCATGCGAACATATCGTCATCATGTTTAATGATGGTGTGCGTTACCTACAAATGAATATCAGAACAAGACGCAAATCTCATGTGTGTTCAAAAACTAATTGACAGGTCACAGCAATTTTCAATTGTGCTGATCAGATCACAGCGATTCTCCATTGTGCTGGTCAAGCACAGCAATTCTCCATTGTGCTGGTCAAGCACAGCAATTTTCAATTGTGCTGATCAGATCACAGCGATTCTCCATTGTGCTGGTCAAGCACAGCAATTCTCCATTGTGCTGGTCAAGCACAGCAATTCTCCATTGTGCTGGTCAGATCGTCCTATCATAACATTCTTCACGGTTGCACATGAAGCTCCATATTTTTCGTAATAACTAATTGTCTAGTCAAAGAAACGATCTGCCAACAAGGACAGTGGTTGGTAAGTATTGTACAATCTGAACGATGTTCCATTATGTTTGACAAGAATGTGTATGGTAATGATTATCTAATTAGAACGATGGTCTGTCTTAATTACATAATATGTTTCAGTTTAGTATTAATCTTTCTTGTTTGATTATGATTCTCATATCGGAACATTGTTCATTTGCGCTGAAGAAGTAAACGGGACACTTGTTTGTTTTTTTAATTCAAAATGAAGTAATACCCATAGCTTTCTGTTCAGATCCACGAACAAGAGAATCAAAGGATAGATGTGGTCGGAGACGGAGATACATTGGATGACGCGATCTATGGTATGTGGTTACTACAAGTTTAAAGTTTAAGGAGACAAGTTTAAAGTTTAAGGAGTAAGGAAATCTAAAGTTACGCTGGACATGCTACAGTAAAATGCTCACACCTCAAATTCTTTCAATTTAATGCTGTTCATTTCTTGGTTGATTATTTTTCTGCCAACCTGTCTATAAAGACCATGTCAAGCAAACAGAGGTATATATACACAGATTAAATTGTATTGAACTTTGCTATAATACAACCTAAAGAAATGGCTCTTATCAAAAAGGTGGTTGCTTTATTCGTAGTCGATCTTTTTGATAGTCATAGACAAAAGATCCACCACGTACAGAAATAATGTCTCGTTATCTGAAGAGAGCTATGGGCCCTTCTGTCAATCACTTTTGTCTATTTAACAGATAAGGTAATTTAAGGACGATCTGCCCTGTATGCAATGCATTGCACGTTGAATGTCTGTGCTTTGGAAGGCTATGGTATATTCGTGTTGTATCTCCTTGTGATAGTGGGACTCTTGCTCTTTTTATAGTGACATCTCACTAACACAAGCCGTCTAAACACTGAATAATATATCATACGTACTGACAGCGGTCAAAACAAGTCGCTCCATTCCCTTTATGACGAGCGCCAAGCAGGAGTAGAAGCTACTCTTATATATGTGGCTAGGCAAGGGAACAGAACAGACAGCCTTTCTCACATGTGCGAGGGCTCTCGAAAGTCAATGCCGAAGTGATGTGTTGAAGACTTATACATGGAGGCATATTTGTTTTGGTGTTATTTCATTGAAATAATTTAACAAAACCACATAAGAACACGTTGAACCCAACCACAACATATTGAGAACAGCCAAGTCAGTCGTTCCACTCCCTTTGCTGAACGCAAAGCATGAGCTGACCGAGATAACCACGGTTGGTCACGACCAGACTACAGAACCAGTGCCTTCCTCATAGGAGCAAACGGTCAACTCTAAGTCTAAAGCCAAAATGAGGCGATGTCAAAGAAGACGTTAGGATAGGGAAAGTCAATAATGAAAAAGAGAAAAGATGCAATTGGGCTGCTGTTAAAATTATAACGCTCTGTCTACCAGATGTCTCTACGTTATTAGAGGTACCATTACTGTGCATTGTTTATTGAATTTCTCGTTGAGGTAGGCCTAACTGTTTTATCTATATAAAGTAGTTCTAACTCGAGTTTTACTGTCGACAAAACAGCAGTATAATCTGGTTTTTAGAAGTTTTTTGTCCATTAATGCAACACAAGTACAAAGTTTCCAACAGTGTATTGCTAATTATATCACAAAACCCGTTTTCATAGAAGTAGGACTCCTTTTATTGTTGCTGTAAATCATGTAAAGGTTTAACCATACGGCAAAAACACCCAACAACCTTTCAGGTGTAAGCTGTTTTTGTTAGAAAATGCTGAAGTAATACAGGGTGTACACAACCTTACTTTAGTGGTTAATAAAACCCAAACCCAGAAAGGCCTAAATTGTATGCAAGTCAGACTTAGATATCCATACAATTCGATTGGTATGTATCTACAAATGTATAGGAACAGATTAACACATTCAGTTCAAATGCTTCATATAACAAACTTCTATAATTTCAAAATTTTCGGAAATCACAAAAGGTTCAAACTGTAAATATCGACGATTTGTAATAGATGTAATATTTACCTTTATCTTCTAAAAAACCCACCTTTAATGCAGTTTCATCGTCGAAAAAAGGAATTTTACTATACAAATGTGATCGAATTTACCATGGTAAAAACCAGTATATCAAAAAATTGTGTTTTTGTTGGGTTTTTTTTTTATGTCATTAATGAATATTACAACAAATGGCGGTATTGTTGGCTTTCCGTAATGTCTTATTTCACGAAATTATAATTTTTCATGAAGAAGCTATAAAAGTTTTTAATCGGGACATGTTTTCTGATGGAAAGATTTCGATAGGATAAGTTTGTGTTGTTTGTATGATTCCAATGACTATTCTTGTCTCTTTGACCTCTGTCGAAAGCTTTTGGCGTTTTCCCAATTCCCATCCTCTTGACCCTAGCCTAGCTCTTACTATTCATATAACATTTATATATTTTTGTCTCCCTTTCATGTCTGTCATTCGTCCCTGTCCAATCTTCGTTTTCATATAACGCCCTCTTTATCCGATCATGATGGTTGGTGTGCCATTGTTTTAAGTTTCATTCCAACTTTGGGCCATTCGCTCATCAGGAGTTCATACAATACAAAATACACTGTCGGTCTCCTCATCGGACACGGACGGTCGACGCCTCAGTCTGAAGCATTATTTGTCCTTCTGTAGGTGGTCCATACGGCTGATGTAGGTTCACCTCCTTGACACAACCAAACATCTACTGAAATAAGCTTTACAAGTTTGTTATGAAATAAAGAAATCAAATTGAAAGACGACAGCCTTTTATCTTTCATTGTAAGGTTAGATAGGGAAGTTTTAAAGATGCCGTGTCATAAGCACATTAATAATTTACGTTTGATAGATTTCGTCTGAAGGTCTCCTACATCTGTACATAGTCTATAATGAGTTCAGTTTAATTGCTCATAATGTCTTAATCATTGTTGTTCAATCCTCTTTTTAGAAGAGAAATAAATGATATGAATTAAATAAATAATCAAATGTTTCATTTGCCATATGAAGTTATCATTCCCTTTCGAAGAAGGTACAGCAATACTGAGCCGAATTGTCCTCAATAACCTGACGATGGTGACGATGATTTTGGAGAAGACCATCGACCTCAGGCTTGGAGTACCTAATTAAATTTAATGTCCAGAATTGAAGTGATTGGAAGATCGGCGGACGGCTTTGAAATTATGGCCTTATTATGAAAAAGTGGGGAAAAAACTAAAACAAAAAGGAAAATAAAGGAAAATTAACTCTCGTTTTTATGTATTTACAAGTTTGATATATCATATATCTGTTTTATGACCTCCATTTGTTAGTTTTTACAGTTGTTTTATGATGTACAGATAGTCTGAACTTTATAACGTAACCGGCACCATGGATACACACAAGAGTGCACGGCCATACGGGGTATGTTCTTACAAACAAGATACGAGAATAAATTGTTGGACACTCTCAATGTTTCTATTGGGTAGTAACAAGCCCCTCAAATTCCTCCATGGTCATATAAATGTCTGCGAAATCTTGTTAATCAGTCAAAAGTTCGGAGATCATCCGAATTGTCCGAGCTGCTACCGGACTAGTATTTCAATGGCGACAACGTAGAGTAATTCATACTCATTATAGTCATTGATGTCAAAATAATTACATTATGTACCGAACTTGAGAACAGGTAAAAGGTCAATCAAAACTCTTTTATAATGTTCATTCTGGCATTGATAGTCGGCTGTGGTTTTTATCTGGATACCCCAGCTTTCCTACACTTCCTTGCATGTCCTTAAATTACCCTTGCTGCTAATAGGACATTAAAGAAATCAAATCAAGCCAATCATACCAGGTCGATAAAGTCCACCAAATCGAAATTTGGTCAGATCTCAGTAAAGTTGGTTCACTAATGAATATCACTTTGTATTCAAGAGCGCTAAAACTATGCACTGTATGTACGCATTTAATGTAGGCCAGTTTGCTGTTATGTTAGAAATATTAGAACGTTTAAACACAAGTCAGCACTTGACTATTGATAGTTCAGACCCCTAGGACCATTTGGAAATTTTAAAAGTATCTCTTAATTTCTCCCTAATGTTGATAAATAGCTCCATGGGCAAATCATGCCATTGCACAAGGAACAGTGTAATTCCATTTGTGACTGAAATACGAAGAAACGGTTTGAACTATTTTTTTTTCAATTTTCAATTAAAACAACATGTATCTACTGTTCATGTGTTTGAGATTGAATATCCAAGGTCCCTGACTGCTAGTTACTACATAAGTAACATGTAATTAAATAATGTCAGGAAAATCTTCCCCCCATCTCAACCTAGGTTTCAATTAATCACTGAATCTGCGACAAACTTCCTGTTGTTTTTTGTCAATTTTAACGCTTTCTTTTTAATTTGTTTCGGCGAACATTTTAAAGTTTCGATTTCCTTGATTGATCTATTTGAGTAGTAAAATGTAAGTCTCCTTCTGTTACAGAGCGAATATATATGTATATACTTTGAATGGGTGAAACAATTCGTTCAGTGTTGGTAACATAATAAATTAACTTTTAAAAGACAAGGCCATAAATAATATTTAGTACTTGTGATATGGATTTTTCAAAGCCTGTACAACGTCCAAATTTTCAAAAGCCTGAGCAGGAAACTTTTGACTCCAATGCAAGACAATCTCACTAAATATACTGTAAAATGTGCACACTTACGTATGATATAAAGTTTGGATTTTGTCAGTATTTTATGTCTTTTTATTATTTTAGAGTTTACAAAGTTATGACAGGGGATGATTCATATAAAAATCAGAGTCATCGAAGAAAAGAATAATCGATCTACGAAGATCTGTTTGCCCGATACCTTGCGCAATCGGTAAACGTTACTATATACAAATTATTTTTTAACACTTAAATGGATAGCCATAAAATTAAATGTTCGATAACGTATCACAATCGTGGCCTAATGAGCAATGTATCGATTACAATACAAATTATAATTGCCTGAAGTAGACGCTCTCGTTTAAATTGAGCGACATGAAGTTTCAACTCTCGCGAGAACACCACTAGTTCTCCTTGTTACAATATTTCGTCAATGTTCTAACACTGTGAAAAAGCTTAAATAGCTTATTAAGGATTTATCATGCTTTTCAAATACTACTGGTACATAGAAAATATGACATTTTCAGTTGTTGTGGGTGAAAAATGAAATTATTTTAAATTGTCGTCGTTTCACTACTTTTTGTCGTACAAATTGATATGTATCTCTGTTTTTCACCATGAACATATTTCAGAAGAAAAGCTAACTATTCCTACAGACCTACAAACAATTTGAGAAATCAAGATGAGTTCACAAATCACTTGAATTTTATTTCATTTTCATGTGAGTAGATTATGTAGCGCCCTCTAAGGACTCCATAGCTTCGTGTCGCGTGCACTGCACGCGCCAATCAATTACTCCGACACGAACGAATGGATCATAAATGGTACACATTCAACTATAAGATTCGGTATTTATTTTTCGTTGTTTTTACCAACATTTGTTTAATCTTAAATGGCAATACATGCGAGAAATAAAAGTATTGTTTTAAGCGTCTGCGAATTAATCCTACATTCAACGAATAGACGTTCACAGGACATTGGTTCAATGATCGATGCCATTTGACTGGGGCCTTACTGCGATTATTGTTCATAAAGTTTGTTCGTTTAATTAAATGTCCTTTTGACAGTCATGACAATAAACGTCGTGGCAGGAAAAAGAAAAAAAACTGCGGTCAGTTACAATCGATTCAACCTCGGAAATCATAGATGAAGATTTAAGGTAATATGTCGGGACATCTTAACCTCGTTACGTTACGTATATAGACTGATTACGTGGGTAACGTTATGTATTTGTACAATAGTGCGAAAAGCAAGTATGTTGTTATGCCATACCGGTTAAGTGAGTGTGTCCGTCTTTGCAATGATAGTCACGTAGCGAAACAATTACAACACTAATACGAAAATACTTCGATTTCTCTGAATGCTTGTGAAATACTTAGTGTGACTTTTACGTATCCAGTAAAAAGGGAATCGAAAGATCATCGAATCACCAGCACTGACTCAAATGCTGCACAGTTTCGTTATTTTGAACTGAATGAAAAAAACGTGTGCAGTTTTTGTTTGGATTGTAAATAACGTTAACCTCATAATGAGTGTTTCGTAAACATCAACACCAGGAATCGATAGCAATTTGTAAAAGTACACGTAATTTGTTCGTCTTCCAATGATCCCAATGTCCCGGTACTTATAAATGTCAGTTGTATATTTGATTTACTGAAAAGAACGGGCAAAGTAATGACAAGTTCATTTATTGATTTCCAAGGCTCTTTTAGAGCGGAAGATATCTTCACTTGTTTGAAAATGTCAGTTATGTTTATCACGGAAATAGTTACGTTAATGCATGCATGCACGACAAAATCGTTATTCGCTGAAAAAGGCAATCCATGGATGCAAAGTGAGTACATGTATAAAGAAGTAAAGGACGATAGTACATAGCAAACAAGGGAAATACAACTGTGAGCTAGATCGGCGATTAATCTAGAGTGGTCTGAGCAGATGACACAACGGAATTGGAAGAAAATCACCAGATGTAAACATGGTCTGACAATAAAGTGAGAGGTAACCTCGGCATCCAATCACAGACAATTTCAAAGGAGTACTAACGATAACTTAACTAAGTACATGCAATATAGAAAAGTAAAAAAAAAATCAGACAATTCGAAAGGAGGGACAACTTGAAAGAACCCTAAAAGTTGGGAAACTAGTGAAAGGTACATGTATGATGTGTTCATTGAATTAAAATAGGAACAACGTCATCAGAGAGAAAATAATATCTTAAAGCAGCAGATGACAAAAACAAAATAGAAGGAAAATCACTACTGATCACACTCGAATAAATGGGGACATTGTAGCAGACGACACAACAAAATTGAAAGACAATTAGCTCAACAAAACAAGTGGAAATTTGAAAGGATTTAACAAACTAGGGACAAGTTCATTGAAATAAATTTTAAGATTCGAATATATATTTCGTGTTTCAATACCCACCAGCTCATTTGCTAAACCCCAAACTTCGGTATAATAAAGAAACCCTCAATATTGTCAATATCTCTTTTATTGCGACCGTTTCTCGATCAAAATATATGTATTCTTAACCGCCTGATCAGTATCCAGTAGTGAAGGTTAATTTCTTTCCCAGAAGTATCTGTAAGGTTGATCTGAAATATAATTTTTAAAGTGCTAATATTGAATATATAAAAATGTGTACAGAATGTGTAGAAATAAGTAAAACATAATATTTATGAATGTTAGAATTGATTAGAATTGATAAGAATTAGAATAGAGCTATTCATACATATTTCATGCTTTTTGGATCGCTATTTGACTATAAAGAAACATTATCTCGCAAAACAGTTCAAAACATTAGCATAAATGCTCGCGATGTGGGTACAGAAAAAAAGTGAAATAAAAAGAAAAATAAAACATCTTTTTACCTTGGTATTTTTTAATTAAGTAATCTACTTATATAGCTGGGTATACGGTGAAATGTATTGCTGTAATCGTTTTATTTATCTATGATAACAGTTACGCGGTCGGTAAGGCGACAACAGGCACGGGGCCCGTTATCATTGTAGTCAACATCAGTCAATGATGTGTCATAGTGTCAATATGTTGTGTATATATATACCATGTTATCATATTAGTTAGAATTTATTCCTGAACTCCCAACGGCCCACCAAGAACAGAAAGGTAAGGTATTTTTTTTTCTTCAAATATTTATGCTTCAAGTTCCTTAGATTTGTCGCTCCTATATTTGCATTTCACTCTTATAAAAAAAAATCCTCTGGGACTAGTGAATGGTGCATCTTGATTTGAATGGAATGTCACGTCACTGAACCTTCCCGAGACTGTATATACGGGTACTATTTGGTTTTAACCTAAAATCCCATTTATATAAAGTAGACTGTCTGTTTACATCAATACAAATATCAAAATAATGATATTTAGATAATTTGATGCTCTTGTCAATTACCTATTTAAGTAATTGATAATTACAATTAATACATTAATACAGCCATGATCATCTAATACCTGTTTGTTATGGTAAGACGATAATGATGACCTATGACCTATGTAATTACTGAAGTCCATGACAACAATGATAATGTCATACTGCAATAATGATAACATTGGAATAGAAGTCGTCAATTTTTGTGTTGTATGTATACATATAAAATGTGTTACACTTCGATAAAATATAGCTTATTTTATCTTCTATAACAAACTGTACGTAATCAAGCATAGCCTAGAACCGCGTAGTACACATAATGATATTGCATCTTAATACATACCAGTTGTCTACGATAAGTTCGGCTTTATCTTACATTAAAACATTGATGTCACTACACTCCGTATTTTTCTGTAACTTCCTCGGGGTATGAAAGAAATTTTGTTTGCAAACTGCTACGCGGATTCTCAGAAAAGTTTGCAAACAAAGTTTCATTTCATAACCCAA
Source organism: Argopecten irradians (assembly GCF_041381155.1). Classification (NCBI taxonomy): domain Eukaryota; kingdom Metazoa; phylum Mollusca; class Bivalvia; order Pectinida; family Pectinidae; genus Argopecten; species Argopecten irradians. The sequence continues at coordinate 46,906,042 of NC_091134.1, read as the reverse complement.
TGAAGTTAAAAAAATTGTGAAATCAATGCTTATCATTAATGTTTCAGACTACTTGATAACATACTGTACTAAAATAGAATAAATACCATCAAAACAAGTAAATACAAATTGCTTATCATTGCTTACACTCTTAATACATCGATATATTTATTTAATCTATAGAAAGTATGATACGGCGGCCGCGGTGGTCGAGTGGTTATGATGTCTCGACATATTACCACAAGCCCTCCACCTCTGGGTCCGGCTTTCCGCCACCAACAAACCTGACATGTCCTTAAATGACCCTGGCTGTTTATAGGACGTTACACTAATAAAACCCAACAGAACAGTATTATGTAATATGGTTTTACCGAAACCATTCCTAATATCTATAACCTTTGAAGAAATCATGATTTTATCGAAAGGTCATTGATATGAATGTTATGCTAAAAATTGGTTTTATTCAATTAGTATTTACTTTTTACTACCGTTCTTTGTGATTGGAATTTGTGTGTTTTGATTTCCAGACAGATTGCCATTACGTGCGAAGGTGTCCTGCTGCTAATATTCTTTGGAAATTGCCAGACTAGCGAGAAGGGTGCATTCGGAAAAGGCAGGTCACAACTAAACAACCACAGCATCAACTCAGAAGAAAAGACAGTATCGTGATCAACATGGCCGCTGTCAGTAACCCTCTCAATACTACCTGCTTCCGCCACGAAGAGAATCAGTTGGACTGGTTCTGTGACACGTGTTCGGTCTTGATTTGTCTCAAATGTTCTTCGTATAATCACAGAGGCCATAACACTACTCGGCTGAGTGAGAGGACCCCTCTAAACAAAGTCAAGATTAAAGCATTTATCAACGAAGTGGAAGAAAATAGTCTTACTCGAATTCAAAATGAACTCAATTCGTCCGAAGATAGTATCAGTGGAGAGCAGTTCGAGAATGTTATCCAAGAAGTAGAAAACAGAGGTCAAGAGCTCAGACGTGGACTGGATACTTACATACAGCAAATTATTTCTGAATTGAAACAATTAAAAGATGAAAATGGTAAAATTCGTCGAGGCTACAAAATGGAGCTTGAAAGAAAACTCGACCAATTAAAGGAAAATGTAGAGCAATGTAAAGAAACTATACAGACCGGAACTGATTTGCAGGTTTTCTTTACTATGAATGGGGTCGACAAAGCCATCATATTACCAAGGAAACCCGTTCTTGGTACGGCCATATTCAGCCCCGTTGGAGGAAGCCTTGGACAGATATTCGGCAAAGTAACGCTGACTCGACCCACATGGTTAGAAGTAAGTTCTGATGGTCAGAATTCTCTGCCACAACAGACCAACAGGGGAATTGTATATCCTCCTTTGTCAGGAAGTAGTGAACCACAACAAAGGTCTTTACCGGATACAGGTTCCACAGCGCCACAAGATTATCCAACGGTACCCTACCAGTCGTCACCACCACGTTACGAAGACTTCCAACATACAAACGTCTTACCAGAACTTAGATCAATGGTGAATATTTCGTCCATCTCTCCTACCAAAACTGGTGACGCGTGGACGAGTTACTGGAAAAGTGACAACCTGACACGACTGACCAGTCAAGGGGAGGTAGTTCAGAGTATGCAGATTCCAGTAGTTGTGAAGGACATCTCTGTGTCGCCTTGTACCAACAACCTGTGGGTTTGCTCAGACAAAGACAACTCGGTGCTGGAGCTTACCTCCACTACACTGACACACAGATTCCGAACAAAAGATGAGCCAAAAGCCTTGTGTATTACCGTGGAAGACTTGGTACTGATCGGCACGAAGCACAGAATCACTAAATACACGACCAAAGGAAAGTGGGTTTCGTCTTCTAAAGCGCCATTGTTAAAGAAATCAACTGTTTATTCTCCACAAAAGATCTCGCAGTGTCCAGTCACGGAGAATATCGCAGTGGTCGATAGGGATAGATCAGGCGAAGGCGGACAGGACAAGCCGAAGATTGTAGTCTTGAACGTTGACCTCGAAGAACTCTTCAGGTATGGACAATCTCAGTACAAAGGTGCGCGTACTTCGAAACATTTCAATCCGTGGGATGTAGCTTACGACCGGATGGGGAACCTAGTGGTTGCGGATGGCGGAAATTGCTGTCTACATCTTTTGGGTGGCAACGGAGCGTACCTTCGTGTGTTACATACTGACACAGCTCTATAGCCTGGGCTGTGGGGGTAGGTCGACGAGAGGAGGAACTGTGGGCGGTATTCGGCGATCGTGTTAAAATAGTTAAGTGCTGGTATGGATAAGTCAAATGCTCTTGAAAGCATGTACTAATCCCTACCTGTTTACCGGTCTCATAGGAGTCGTAATGCATTGAACTTGTACAGACTGGGGACATGTTACTGTCATTTGATTCAAATAAAATCTAGCAGCTCGGTTTTTTTTTGCTGACGCACAGACTGTGACATTGTCGCGTAGATGTAGAGCGTTATTAGATTTACTACCAGTATCAGTGCAGGGAGCATTTCTGCTGGTTCATTTACAGAGACGAGACAATATATTGAGGAATTCACAAAATAAACAAGATCTACTGAAAAATGGGAGTAAAGAAAGGGAATTATTCACACTCACAATGGTTTGTCTGTGTGGTAGAGACATCTTTAGTGGATCTAGTGTTGAATGACTTGTCTCTTTGGTAACACTTTAAAAACAAAAAAGTTTACAAACTTATCGAAAATGTCAAAAAGCTTAGTATTAAAATGGTCAGAATGTGTATTCTCTGTGTGTTTATAGCATTTCACGATTTAACGTTTTTGTACGTGATAGCATGTTTTCTTTGTTAAATGTGCAAAATTTTGAATGAGTCCAAAAAGTCATATTCTTACTGTAATACCGCCCTGATAATCTTAAATATTAAAAAAATATGTATATTTTTAAAATACTAATTCCCGTAGTTTCTGACAAATTGTACGCAGTAGGTTTACATAGTTTTTACACATGAAAACGTTTTTCGGTGCTGTAACATGATTTCATAATAGAGATGTTCTGGCGGTAGGATCAATGTTGATTGAGTTTATTTTGTTGTTAAATATTTATATTTATTGTATCAATTTTGTACCTGACTGAAGAAGTTGGTCGATTCAATGGTACCCAACAGCTGATCCCTGTTGTCAATAGTGTATGACAATAAAACAATATGTTTCAAATTAAACCTGTCTTGGTTCATTACTTTTCCCGTCATTCCACTTTACGCCCCTTTTCTCTTTAGAAAATCCTATTTTCTAACAAGTTGTCTTACGTCCAATGACCCATTTCATTACTCAAACTATTTTTATTGGACTAAATGCTAATTTGCTATAATCAACAATTAATGCGGTCCTTTCTCGAAAGAATTCATTCAGTGATTAACTGCATTGGTGGATAAGAGTCCTCGTGTACTTGAAAGATTGGTTGTGTTATCAGGTGAGTGACAAAAAGAGAACTTCTAAACGATTTATTACTTCAATAGACACGCATGACTGAGGTATCTTAGAAAGATTTTTCAGGAATGTTGATCTCGAGATACCAAGGGTCCAGCAGCTAGGCCCGTTGAGAGTCCGCATCGGGAAGTTATCGTGTTGGCCACGATTAAAATACATCAGAATGAAATTTAAATGTTTAAAGAACGTTCCAGTCCCATACGGGTTCATGGTTGTAAATGGGATGCCACAAAAGGCGTCATTAGAATGCAATAACATGGCGCTTTGTAGTAGTCTTGCTCTACTTCAGATATCGTGTTATTCGGGACACCTCGGGAACTCTTCAAGGCGCGACTGTCGATGAGACTCCGAACAGTCGTTATCACCATGTGATAGAGACACAAAATGTCAAGTAAAACATGATCCGAAGTAAAATTTGTTTAAAAAGCAAGAACACATTTTACAGGACCCCAAAGAAGGACAATACATACTATATAATAGACCTACGTGCCAGTAGTGCAGTAAGAGTTCTTTCAAACGATACCAAATCTAGGTCAATTTTGGGCCCAGGGGACAAGGGCCAAGGTATCCATTGTTTGCGTCTTGTCCATACCCAAAGCCTTACTTTCAGCCTCACCCCATAGCTTCTTCGTTCGTCGTGGAGAATAGCATCTGTGATGATCTAGTATTTAATTGATTACAGTGTATATTATATGATTTATACAGCTAAATTATATTGCCAGACTCGTTTATCTTCATAATTTTAACGTAAAATAGAGTTTATTATATCATTAGGGATACATCCATATAGTCAAACCAAAATGTAACATAATTTCCTTTTCACCAGGCTGACATTGCAACTGTCATATCACATGGGTTTGTAACGAATAAGGATGAAAATAACAAATATCTGGTAATAAGACCAATGTAAAAAAATGATCTTGACTCATTTTTGATAATTGCCATCATCCTTCTTATAATTACAAACCCCTGTGGTCATATTTAACATTGATCAATTTGCTGTTTTGTTTAAAATTCCTTTATCGAATGAACAATTGAAAAAAAAATCTAAAAATAGCAACAACCAAAACTAAATAAATGCAGGTCATTTATGTAATGATTTATTACATAGTTGATGTTACTTGCTGAATTTTACTCGCAAATTGAGTGTCATACATACTGATTAACTAGTTGTTTAATCAATATAATGCGTTAATTATGTGAAAGTCTCATTACGAAGAAGATCATTGTTATGGACAATTAGATCAATACAACCAACATAATGAAAACAACAATTATCATAAGACCGATGGTTCCATGGAAACACATACATTTGAACAGTATAAAAATTGGAAGTTTGTAATATATTATATTCATGTAGAAAGATCTACATTTTATTTGTACAGTTGATTAAATCAAAAGTACCAATATCAATGAAAGCATGCATTGTTTGTTTAAGGCGATATAATAGGTATAACATTTACTATGAAGAGACCACAGGAAATATTCTCCGTCATCAAATCCTGGAATTCTATTCAATGACTACTTACTTTTTGAAACCTAACATTCCCCCCTTGAATCAGGTCATTCTTTATTTCCATCTGTCCTTCGCCAAACCTTCCAATTTCACGTTCAGCTAGTTTGACCTTTGTGGGTTCCGGCTCTTGTCAGTCACCAATACTTTCAAGCCTTCTTTTTTACCATATCTGGTAAAAAGGATCTTAAACTCGCGCCTTTTTTGTCGGAGAGTTTCAAGATGTACCATCGGTATGTATGAAAGAATACTGTAATGGTGAAGGTCACTTTTGAAGAAAAAAATCGACCACATTTTTTGTTAAATTGGCATACCTTCAAATAGGAAAATACATGTATATCAAGACTTCATTTTTGTAAACTTTGTCTATTTTACGGCCCCATGCCCTTGAACTGACGCGTCTAGAATGTTCTTTTGACTGACAGTTGAAGGCTGGGTTGTAATGCTGCCATATTACGACCTCCCTTGTCCAGTTCCGTGTTTATAGCTTGACGAACATACAAAGCCAAGCACGTGTAATACACAACAAAGATCACAAGATACTACAGTGGTACTACTGTAGTCAGATGATACCACAAAAAATCCATATTAGATTAAACGTAAACTACGAATGGTTTTTGTTAACGTAATAAAAATCTGAGACTGTTTTGATAGAAATTTTATTTTTGACACACTTTATTGCTCTCCATATTCAAAACATAAATATGTTGAATAACATTTAATGTGTCGTGAAATAAATGCTCGATTTTTGCGTATTGAGAGTATGTTTTCAAGTAGTAGTGAGCATTAGTTCTACATAAACAGTAACTTTTGCGTAATACGTCGATCTTAGTGACCTCACTTTTTTATCACCATTTTCAAATTATTTATTTTTAAATTTTTTTTTTGAATATTAATATCTTATGTTCAAAGTAGAATTTGGTTGGTATTTTCTTTTTTTAAATAGTCATTATCTTCTAATGATAAGTTTTTTTGGTTGGTTAAGACAACCCGGTTGCCTTAGACAAAAGTAAACCAAACTTTAAATGGTACTGGCAACCCACGTGTGCGTAGAACTGTCATACTATATATGGAGGTGAGTACAGAACACTCTACGGATTTGTAAAGAGACCAAGTATGCAAGAATGTCAAGGAAAAGACTGCTATACAAAGCTGGTCAACAAATCAAAACGCATTATCGCTCCTTATTTTCAGTCGTTCGCACGTTTTTTAAGTTCTATGTTATATTCTGTCTACGACGGTGGTTCATTGATAAGAATTTGTTTAGTGTTTGTTTAGATTTGTATCCTTATCAGTCAGTCAATCATAGGTATGTAGGGTTTACACAATCCTTGGTGGTTGACAACTGGCGTACCCTGATGTTCTTTGGTCAGCACATGACGACTGCCCAGTACATGACGACTGCCCCATGTTGGTTTCGAATTTACAATTTACAGAGCTATCGACAGAATACCAAAATCGTTGGCCATTGCAGACTTTGTTGAAAGCAGGGATTGACCTTTTTGAAAAGGTAGCTGTTCCCGATAGTTGGATCAAAGTATTTTGTAAATATGTCTCGTGACATTTTCCATTAAAGTATCTTTTAACAAAGAGGGCACTGAACCTGAACACAAGGTACATAGCATTGTGTAACATATGTACCATTGTAGTCAGACTCTGTATTGGGACTCCTTCCAGCGACTTAGATAATGTCAAACATTATTTTATAATGTCGTAAACAAATTGTCTTACACATTGATTGTGAATACAGTTTGCATTAAAACATGCCTATGTCTGCGGGCTATTAAGATAATCCATGTGCTTAGAGATCAATTCACATACGGAACCAACGAGGGGAACGGAATATTATTTTATATCCCATAATAGTGTTGGACAAGACATTTACTTACCTACAAACTTCTCATTTTCTTTTTTTTCTCCACCATCATAAACCTTCCCATATCCTCTAAATACCCCTAAGTAGTCTCTCTAGTGGTGTATTGGTGATTTTAGCCTATCAATACTCACCTCGCTGTATTCCTGGTATGTAATTCTTACATTCTTTTGTTACTCTTGTCATTTTATGTTATAGATGATGTGTATGCCTCTGTTTTCAGAGACTAATTGTGTGAAGACTTCACAACAAGTCGGTCCTCCAATCCATCTATACATCGTGAAATACCGGTAAATGGGGTCGAACTTAGTTTTCAGCGAGAACTCCGACTAGCCCTCTGAAAGAAAAACCCTGACGCGTCTCAAAACCCGATAGACCCATAGCTATTAATGGGACATAAAAAGACAGACATTTCAAACCAAGTCCTGCTCCCTGGCCATATCAGAAATCGTCATACATGTCGTGCTTTACCGTAATTTATGATATTTCCAAAATGTGAAGTCCTTTTGACATTATAAACAGTACATATATGGTAGATAAAACGTGTTAATGGCCTTCACAGCCGCGTCCCTATAGACATTAGCCAAGGAGCTCGCGGGAAACAAAACTTAGTGCTATCTACATTAAGAAATATATGTTTCTTCCAGCCATTCATCGTTTGATGATCGGAAATAAAAACTTTTTACATTTCCACTGGTGAGGCTGGGGTAATATTTTTATGAGCTTTATGTATGGCGTGCCTCCCCTGTGTGCCCTGACAAATATCAGCGGCTGTTTTTTTAATTTCCCATAAATGTATTTAAGCGATTGTGACCCGTTTATCAAAGGCAGCAGTATACATACATCCAATGACTTTATATAAATATATATATATTGTTGGTTATTGACCCGGAAATAAAAAGTTTTTATCTGTCAAATACAGATCTATAAACGTACAAAGCAATCTATATATTCAAACATTTCCCACATGTTCGCACCAGAATCCCTTTTGGTGACGTCAAAATTTCCTAATGACGTAGTTGTGCATCTATAATTTTGTCTGTCAAGACATTGTTCTTTAATAATCATGAAAGAGGAACTTCTTCATCCCTACTCCTTTTAGCGAGGTTAACAATAGGAGTTGATAAATTGATCGGGTATGGTGCGTCTTGAAATTATCGATGATTCTAAATTTACTTCGGTGAGTTTAGTCTGTAAGGGATCGGTTCATTGATTCATTAATACGTAAAAGATTCTTGATAATACTGAAATACTTTCAGAAATTGGCGAGCGCAAATTTTAGAGATTGTGTTATAGACGCGTTATTTGTACTATTTACTAACCTGTAATACATAATGCACTTCCTTTTTCTTTCTCTTTTGACACTGACTATAAATGCAATTTCATTCCGTTATACTTGTCAATTATTTATAAAGTCTAGTCTCATGAATTTTAACACCTAGAGTTTGCATTGTATGTACTATAACATAAACATAAGCTATATGTTAACTCGCGTGCTATAGAATGATCAATAGTTTGTGTATGACGTTTCAGCTGAAGAACCTTAGCTTTCTAATAATTTATTATCTTGAATCATGCTATTTGTTATCATAATTAATGGTATCCGAGTTCGTTAAAAACTCGGAAAACCGAAATAGGCCCAAGTTCTAATTAAGCAATTCGTAGTCGCCTTTCCGCCAAAAAAATAAAGGGAATAGTTAGCATAAGATTACAATGTAATATCAGATGACGGTTCCGTGTTCGGGCCCGGAGAAGTCGTTAGAATATCCATCAATACTTCCGGTAGATTCAGAGTTCTCTTTGCAACTGTTGCTGTGTTGTTCATTGGCTGTTGTCGAAGCGATTCTTTAGGATGTTCGATAGCTTGCTGCAGTACTAATACCCTCGTAAACAATTATTTGTGATATGAAATATCAGAAAGATCATAATGCCGGGGTAAAAATTAGGCCATAAACAATCGTTAATCTTAGTATTGAATGGAATGATCATAAAGTGATGTTTTATACCAGCAATACTTCGTGGTCTGTTTCTCTATAGGAACTGTGTACCATTCCTAGAATGTGTTGTTCATCAGCTCAACGAATATTCAATTGTAACTGCTATTGCTTGTTTATCTTGACCACGGCCATTTCAATCTAAATACAAATTTGGCTAATGAGATTGACAGGGATACATTGAGTGATTCAATCAGCATCTTTTTTCTTACCAAATGATAATCATTAGTCTGTCCTTACTCCTGCTACTGTTTTCTTCTTGTTTTGTTGACATTTGTGTTTGCCATTTTGTTAGTTAGCATGCGACGTGTTCGAAACTACACGTGTATCTGCAAGTCCCGTACGTGTTATGTTCTTGTGACCAAAGCTAAGAAAGATTGTTCGTGTCTGTCGAACATTACAAACAGAGAGATAAGATAACAGGAGACGAATAATCTATATACACACTTTGACAGAACGACATCACATCATGTAACCCTCATAATTACCCTGACAAATCATTTGACAATGGGATGGTTGGACCACTCCTGGACAAAGAAATTATAAGTGATAAAATGAACTGATGTTTGTAGTTAATTTTAATTCAATGACTAAATTCCAACCCCAGCACGTGGATAACTTGGCCACTCCTAAGAAAGATAAAACATAGTTGTAAAGTATGTTAATAATTCTATTGTAATTTTAAAATTCTGGCTCTTATTCAAAGTTCTGATAAAAATGTTGGTGCCAGCTCTACGATAGTCATCCCTGGGTTTGTCCGAACTTGTGTATGACCATCAAAATCCAGATAGCGGATGCTCGGAATAAAGCCTAACGCTATCACAGTAGTACAGCCATTACAAGAGTACCAGAAACCCGCTATCTCTCATCGGACGTGTGGCAGACTACACAGATTATATTTTAAGACAGAAAAAATCCAGAAACTAAATTAAGCTCAACAACATGCCTAGATATCGACATATTATTCCCTTTGTATCGACGAGAAACACAAAGGGCCCAGCACAGTGTAGTGATGAAGGATAAGGTCTAGCGGAAAGAGGGATAGACGAAGGTCTGTTGGACGTTTTCTCAACAGCAATGCTAACCAAATTTGTCCGTAAAGAATCCCAGGGTTTCTGTAATTAGTTGACAAAGGAATACGATCCACTATGGGTCCTTGAGACATGTATATGCCATTGGCCAGTCGTATGATTTCTTTTACTTGATAATCGGCCGTATAATGTATGGTCAACAATATATCCGTTATCAAATAATTCGATTATATATATGTTTATGAAGCCTATCGATCAAAAGACTAGCCCTCCAAACATCATATCACAAATCAAACCAGAATGTAGGAGTAACGATAGACAATTATTTTAAGTTTTTATACATTTTTGGGCAAATGCTAGACAGACTCTCTATTTCCCATAATTACTGTATCGACAAAAGATATTTCATATTTAATACTAAATACCATACTCACTCTACCTCCGTAATACAGTGAATTTCATTGCATTCATTTAATTGGTGTAGAAAACACTTGCTCTTCCGGAGGACCTGGTGTTATTATTAAAATCTAGTTTTGATTTACAAGAGTATTTCTGTCATTGTGAAAGCATAACTCGATTTTATCAAATATATGTTATAACCTTGGTATTCATTTTACAAGGTGTCAGTAAAAAATTTAATCAGCAGTAAAATTGATTTTTAAGCCCGTTTAATTTTTGGGAGGTTACCCCGCGTTAAGACTTACACTAGGTGCTTTGATAATAAATTGTTGATAAACCTGTAAATAAAAATTGTGTAGATGTAGTGACTGTCGGCATTATAGACGGACTAATGGACGGACGGACACATGTTAGAATGGTAAATTGGAACATTACAAACTCGACAAAACAGCTCGCCGATATGTCGTCTGCTCATTATCAGCGTAGAATGATCGACCGCCGGTTCCTGTTCCTCGTCTGGCACGGTCCCAAAGTCCAGTCACAGACAGACACTGCAACTGCACGGGGACTCGGAGATATCCTTCACACTTTTTGTGCTATTTTTAAAAGAAATGGACAAATTTAACACTGGCACATAGCTGAAATATTTCCAAATGATAAAACTTAACTTGCAATATATCTCCCCTATCTTATATATCATTGACTTTCTTTCCTTTATAATCACACATTTGCTCTTTGAACATTGTCATTCTCTTTTGATTCGTTGTCTATCTTTAAAATTTGAAATATAAATGAAGGACAAAAATCATAAGCAAGAAAGTTATCTCTAAGTCCTTGTTTCAACATATTCAGCTTACGACTCAAGTTCAGGGTAAACTGAACTACAAGGAATACTAGGTCGTCGACCATCATGTATTTGACATTAAAACACTGTCAATGTATGAAAACAGTCGTACAATCTAAGATTTGATCACAAGTTTCTGAGATAATATTAATATCAAAGTTATCAATCAGTGTCCATTTTGATTTTTTTTACTTGCTTCTCGTGAATTCAGAAAGAATGTTTCTTTCAAACCCAATATCCTACTCATCGATCGTCCCTAGATATGAGGATAATGACACAATAATTGATTTAATTTTCTTTTGTTTTCGTTTTTAAAATGCTAGAAGCATGGGTCATTAACTCGTTATTGCATTTTTATTGTCATATTGAAAGCTTGTACACTGTTATCTGATGCATCGAGGAACTACATTGGTTCCGACTTTCTAGTTCGGTCAAAGGAAAAAGGTACCGTGTGTTGTTTAATATGCATACCCTCATAATCAGTACTGAACAAAATCTCCAAACAAATCCCAAATTTGAAATGGAATTGGGATCAAGCCGTCCTAGTTTCATGCTAAATCTATTAATGAAACATACAGTCATTGGATTATCTGGGCTAATTAGTCTTAAACATATTTGAGAATGATCTTAGAATTCATCTTAGAATTTATCTGATGGATTCTTTTCTCAAAGCTGCACACTACTGAACTTTCGCGAGAATTAAATTTTCGCGTCCTTTTGTGAGCGAGCTCGAACGTGAATTCAAATATTTTAGAATAACTATTAAATCGTATATAGAAGCGCACGTTTGTCAGTAAGATCCATTGTATAAGAGTGCACGTTTGTCAGTAAGATCCCTTGTATAAGAGTGCACATTTGTCAATAAGATCAATTGTATAAGAGTGCACGTTTGTCAATAAGATCAATTGTATAAGGGTGCACGTTTGTCAATAAGATCAATTGTATAAGGGTGCACGTTTGTCGGTAAGATATATTGTATAAAAGTGCACGTTTGTCAATAAGATCAATTGTATAAGAGTGCACGTTTGTCAATAAGATCAATTGTATAAGGGTGCACGTTTGTCGGTAAGATATATTGTATAAGAGTGCACGTTTGTCAATAAGACCAATTGTATACGAGTGCACGTTTATCAGTAAGATCCATTGTATAAGAAAGCACGTTTGTCAGTAAGATCCATTGTATAAGAGTGCACATTTATCAGTAAGATTCATTGTATAAGAGTGCACGTTTGTCAGTAAGATCAATTGTATAAGAGTGCACGTTTGTCAGTAAGATCCGTTGTATAAGAGAGCACGTTTGTCAGTAAGATCTATTGTATAAGAGTGCACGTTTGTCAGTAAGATCTATTGTATAAGAGTGCACGTTTGTCAGTAAGATCCATTGTATAAGAGAGCACGTTTGTCAGTAAGATCTATTGTATAAGAGCACGTTTGTCAGTAAGATCCGTTGTATAAGCGTGCACGTTTGTCAGTAACATCAATTGTATAAGAGTGAACATTTGTCAGTAAGATCCATTGTATAAGAGTGAACATTTGTTAGTAAAATTAATTGTATAAGAGTGCACGTTTGTCAGTAAGATCCATTGTATAAAAGTGCATGTTTGTCAGTAAGATCTATTGTATAAGAGCACGTTTGTCAGTAAGATCCGTTGTATAAGAGTGCACGTTTGTCAGTAAGATCTATGGTATAAGAGCACGTTTGTCATTAAGATCCATTGATCGCTAATTTACTTATTTGCGAACATGTTGAAAATAACATTGACGCGAAACATTGTGTGCGTGAAAAGTAGAGTGATTTGTAGTACGGATAAATAGAGATAATTCATAACTTTCATGTTCTCTATAAAGAACAGTTCATGATATTTTTCTGCGGAGTTTTGTTCGTGCTTATTTTTCTATTTCTTTGTCACGCAACCCTTTGGTTCTAAGGTACATGTAAAACACTGCAACAAAAATGCCACTCCTTCGTTATGTAGAATCAGTCTCTGTGGTAAAGGCTTATCCCTTCCATACCGTCCTATATGTACCATAAAGCATTAGGAAATGTCTGTCAGCTTTCCACGTACTGTCTCACGGTATGCATCTACAGTTAACTTCTTCACTTACGACATAATACTTTCAAGGTTACCCCGAACGGCTTTCTTCGGAACATAAGCTATATAAACTATAAAAAGGGAATGCGTTTAAAGAAATTAAATCACGTCTTTCCGCCACTTCAGGACTGATATGGGAGCGCGTATTACTGTGTGGCAAGACTTTATCTTTTCTAACGACATTTCCTTCTAATAAACTACGACTGTAATGCGCGCTCTTACCTAATCTCGGTTTCGACGCTGTAGAAAGTAGCGAAAAGTTTACCTGCTGCATCTTTTGCATGATTATTAACGGCGACAGTTTTTTCGTCCTTGTCAGTTGTGCCATGATAAAGTCATACCCAATTCCACAAAAAAAAATCTACCCTTTCTAAATGATCATTAATACCATAGATTGCGGTCGATTTACCTGTTTTAGTATAATGTGACCGGTTGGGATGAGGAATCCACTGTCTTTACCCGTATGTCTCAGTGAGTTAGCTCTGCAAAGTAGTTAATAGAAAGACAAACATACCGCATCCCTCCAAAACAAAGATACCCTCATGATCACCACATATGCATTACATATACTCGTACCAAAACGGTTCTTATGTGAAATAAATTGTAAACATGAGCCTTATTTTCCGCAATTTTCTTTTAAATCTGTAAAATCATTTATGGCATGGTTAAGCAAAATTAATAAGATATCTTATATCTTTCAAAATAATTGTATCAATTGTTAATAGAGTTCTTTAAGTTTTCACATTATGCTTATGAGAAAGTTTGTTTTTGTTGTTCTTTTTAAGTTTTATGTGCCGTAACTGTAAAATAAATTTCTGACATGTTATTGTTTCGTCAGTAGTCTATTGAAAAAAACGTCATATCTAATTGATTAAGTTTTGAAAATCATTCAAATATACAAACAAACATATGTGATGCCTTATAAACGTTAGTTACAAAACAGACATTATCCACTTTTTATGTCTTATATACCTTTAGATGGAAACATACCTGTATATTACAAATAACACAGTAAAAATGTGAAATGAAATTCTTGACGTCTGACCGTATGCATTGAAATTATTGTAATCATCAAAAGACTGGTAGCTTTTGGTGCTTTGGTGCTGAATAGCATATCAAGAGCTCTTTTTGATTAGTCAGTGTGCAAAGTATGGCACATGTAACGTTAAAAAGAAATTCATTAAAGAAGGGAGTACTTTTACTTTTAACTTCAAACAGACGTTACAGAAATTACAGAAAAGATAACTGATGGGTTTTAAGAAAGTTGTCGATAAAAGTAAATAAAAAAGCATGGTCTCTCTGCGTGTCTAGGCGAATTTCATTGTCGCTCGTTAGGATTTAGTCATTTTCCAATTCGGTAGTTTCTCGTTGCTGTGAATGTCTGTGTTTAACATGATTCACCGGTATTTTCATGCACTTAAGCGACTCTCTAACACAAATCAACATAAACATAGACCTGCTTTCTCTAACTATGAACTATGGTTCGATACATTTTGTTCTAGACCTATAGACAAGTAAAGGTACAGACTATTAAACACAAATGGCCAATTGAGAACGTAAATTCAAAATAAAAATGTAATAACTTCGACCACATGTAAAGTGTATGAAATCATAATACATTTTTGTGTTTACATCCTGTTCACCATGGAGTGCATCAAATCGATATTGCAGAAAATCATGTTTATTCAATTAAATAGAAATAAAAAGAAACATTTTGTATTTACATTTGTTGTGTTGGAGACTGGACTCCTGAAGTCATACGATTTTAAATCAATATTACTATAATACATATTGTATGAAAATATTGAACTCTCCAATAATTGAACAATCTTATGAAATTTATTCATCAATATATCATATCTAATTCAATACATACCTAGTTTGAAAAATACAGTCAAATGTGAGTTTCCATTGACCTTCAAATTGCCGAGCGTTTGTGGCGTGTGAAAGGGAAATTATTATCCAGACATAAACGCTACACCGTATGGACGGCCTGGCGGACTGAGACGCAGAAAACTTCCTAATTTATGGATAAAAGCATGTCACGCAGGTGAAACTTCCAGTTTAGTCAAAGTTTACTCATGAGCACAGTCCAATCTTTTTTAAAGTGCAGTAAAAACATAAAAATAGAGCTAGTAAAAACAAAAAGAAGAGACTGAAACAGTCATAATACGCATTCTTTATTTCTTTCTGCTTATAGATTTGTTCTGAATAGTAGTTATTTAGATGCTGCGTATATGGAAGTTGGATATGAAGGCTTGCTACCGTGTGATTTACAACTGTCAGACGAAGCGGGGTTCATTGCTTCGTAGGCATATTCAATATGTCCTTAGGGAGTATTTACCCATATTATGTTCCATATCCAAAAGTCCCACAACAATCTCAAGAATTGTTGAACCTTATAACGTTCTAGAAAAGAATGCCTTTCTTCAAAATCGTCCAAATCCCATGGAACGTTTTTGTTTTACTTACATTGGCTATCTCTCATCAACTTTTGATGTATATGGCGAGATGTGTGGCGTCGTCTGCTGTGTCTATAAGAATTGTTGGTAAATTTGGTGGACAATCCAAGAGTATTTTAGCTCCAATGAAACATACCAATAGGATAACTCACTCCATTGATTCCTAAGACTAACCACGAGAGTTTCTGTGACGACAGTGTCGTCTGCTTAACCTTCTCTCCATCCCTGTTGCATGGCAGTGAAAGGCTTCCCATGCTCTACGTCTGCTGTGCTCACTAACTTGCTATCACGAGCGTTTTCCCGCCGTTGGCTGCTGAAACTGTAGCTTTAGTATCATTGGTTAAGATCTTCCCTATATCGAATGGTTGGCTCGATCGGGTCAATTCATAATACTGTACCGTGTTATGAGCGTAACATTTCCTCGTCGCGTTTGTTATTTCGTTGGAATGCATACAGGAGTCATTTAAAGGAAAACAGGTCTTTAATATAGAGCACGTCTGTCCACGTGTTCGCGGGGTGTCTTAGGAAATACGAGTTTTGTTTATCATTGAAAGGAACGCATCAGATTGTATATGTGTGACAGTCTACTTTCGCTTTGATTCTAAATAAGGAATCTACATTGAGTGCTTTGGATTCTGTTGGGAATTCTGTATTCGACAGTATTTTGTTGTAATTCTAGACAGTTTATGGGATTAATTTGTTCCTACCAAACAAAAGGTAAGTCACACACATTTATTATCGATTTTGTTAAAATTTCTTATAATTGTCTAGTTTAAGATTTCCATTGGCGCCGGAGCTGTGATTTAATTAGCGCTAAACGCACAAATGTCTTTTAGAAATTGAAACTACAGGTCCCTGGAGTGAGTTCAAGAAATACTGCTTTGTTTTCCGTGGCAGAGTTTTCTGGCATACACGTATCCAAGTCTCGTGCCGGACTTATATTAAAGAAAGCACTTAACTTTCTTCTCACGCAGAAAACTAGATTTGTATCTTCTCAACTGGGTAATAATTGAGGGAGTTTTAAATAATCTGTTACACTTGCGGGGTTCAATTCATATTTACTGCGGTTATATAACATTTTAACATGACTTATATGTGAACCGTGTGAATGTTTTCACGGTATTTACTTGAAATTATTTCTCATTCCCATACAATCGGGAAAATCATAATGGGGCAGAGAGTGGAAATTTTATTGTTTACGATTGAATTACTGCGACCTTACAAATTTTCTGTCGAGAGTTAGATCTAATAATCTTGATCTATCAAGCGTTTGTGTAAAGCGGTTCGTAATCATAAATGTATCAATTTGCAGTTGGTATGGATCACCGTGACTGAAAAGCTTGGATCAACATCGGTTGCATGTTTGTCACTAATATAATTTCGCACACATTGATGTGGATTCGTCATTTAACAGCCTTCGTCCTTGAGCACTTTCTGCACCAGTGTGTCGCTAATGCTTGTTCGTGGGTTTGAAGGTCTTGGATTAACATGCTCTCTGGGGTATAGACGTCCGTAATAAACGATTAATTGATAATTAGTGGAAATTACTCACCAATAATTAGCTTAGTACAGTGTATATCAAGAGTAATATATTTAGGACTGTCACCCGGTCGGACTCTTGTATTCCGTCAAATATCCCATGACAATATCATTTGACAAAAAGAAACAAATAAATAAAAGTTAATTAAGATCGTGCGAGAAGTTTTCTACTAATTATTACCAGTATTTATTCTATTTCTGTCCAGTAGTATATGCCTGGTTAACAACAATTCTGCATGGAAGCATTTAAAACTATCTATTATCCTTTGGTTTAAAAACACGGATGAGGTTTTAGTCTACTTAGACTTCTATTCCTTTAACGACATGAAATATCTTTGATTATAGTTTTGATTATTGTCGATTCTTCTGAGAATAAAACTTATCTTCACCTCCCCCTCATTTGTAACTTCTTCCATGTCCGTTTCTGCGCCATGCATAAAGAACAAAATGATAAAGAAGGTAACTATCAAAAGTATATTCTACACTCACAAATGTACAAAAGTACACGTGCTAAAATCTATTTTTGGGGTTTTGCCCAAGCCCTGATGGAATTATGTGAACACGAAGCGGCGGTATTTTATTTTGTCTCCAGAATTATTGATGTACCTCACATGATAATGGCTTGTAATTGAAAGCCGGGAATCAATGTTAATAAATTTTACATATAAAATTGTCCAAGTGCATATGGATATTCGACTGAGGAGCCTCGCTGCTTCCCTGAAGCCTTCCCATACTAATACACGTGAACAGATAATGCTGAGCGTCCTATACTGGGCGATGGTGTTATAGCAACTTTGTGAATTCCTGCTTATAACTCAATCAAACTGATGCCTCGATAACAAAAAATCTCACTCAACTCCGGATACACGATACTTAATCCTAACATTGTCCGGTTTTCGGAGTTCTATTTTTGCACAAAAGGTAATTGAAATATAACAAGCACAACAAGCTATACCGTAAAAACCAACAGATTGCAATAGCATTGCCTTGGAATAAATGTAATGTAAATTTGGTTTTTATCTTCGCTTTCCAATGGAATCTTTTTTCGGGGCAAAAATAATGTTACCGTTAACATCCACTTCTTCAAACGTCTACCATAGAATGTGGTATTGCTTAGGCTCACAAAGTCCAACACCATACGATAGCGGAGGGAGTCCCGCATCACAAGAATAACGGGTAGGATGTGCTTCGCATTGTCCATGTCACATATGTAAGGGAGTGCGTTTTGCCCGGTAAGTCCCAGATCATACGAGGTTAATGGTGTATGATATGGACGCCGAAACCAAAAGTTCTTAAAGGTATGGAGAATAAGGTTTTTGACAGATATGCGTCAAGAAGTCTCAGATCGTGCTAAGGTAATATAACGGGATATCTTATTCAATATTGCGCAATTGATGAAAAGTCCGGCTTGTGTTCGTACCCTGGTTCGGCTGTGCATTTCCCCTGTGCAGTTATATTTGATGCCTGCTGAACCTTGAATCTTGCACCAAGTGACGTGAATATACTTGACAATGTAATATTAGTGTCACTGCACTAAGGATCACGAGGGAAAGTGTCGTTTTATGCCCTCAAAAAGCCATTGTAAAGTATGCAAATGTCTGATGTGATTCTGACTTTATGTCTGATGTTCTGCATATCAAAAAACACGCAGAACCACTATTATCGCTATATTTCCATATTTTAATGGCCTTCAAAATTTGTTGCTGTTGATATAAAATCACATGCGGGTACCGGAAGTTACGAAGGCATAAAAGAACAACACAATAGCTGGTAAACAAAAACTAGGAAATGTTATCGACTATATATACCTGTTGAAAATCATCTGTTTGTCTGCTAGTGTGATCATCATTGGCAGTAGCAGCAGCAGTCGTGTTCATGTTAACCATCTATAGAGAGAAACATTGCTAACAGTGCGCCTCAATGACAAATTGCCTGTACAATTACAACAAGTGGGTCCTTAATCTGTACGTAACTCCGCTGATCTGTGGCCAAGTGTCCACCCTCCTGGAACATTAGAGCAGTAGATTAACATGATTATTCTGATCAGAAATCTTTTTGCCTGTGTAAAGCGTTGACAAATAGGACACAAATAGGACAATCGTTTTGTTCCTTCCTTCCTTCCTTCCTCCGTACCTTCCTTCCTTCCTCCGTCCCTTCCTCCGTCCCTTCCCCCCTCCCTCCAGTTCTAAAGCAGAACCATCATTTTCTCTGTTGTACAATTCTAGGGGATTGCTTAAAGTGCATAAATTTGACCACTGTTTGGTTGCCACCAGGCGGAGTGACCGTTGCCTAGTGTATCGATGGCGATCACCGAGCGAATCTTTGTAGAAAAGGAGAGTTTTTGTTATCTGTATGTTGTTGAGCCATTGTTAAAATGTGCATATATGAATTACGGTAGCACGCGAGAACGAGTCTAGTATCATTACAGACATAGAAGTGATAGTCAATTGTGCCTACGGACTAGCGGACGGTTATTGTCACACAGGGAACGCAGCTGGCCATCACTTGAAATACAAATTTTACGTCTAATTATGATACCAATTACATTTGCTATTTTGTCTTTTATAACATATTGGTTATATGCAGCAATTTGTTTGTGTTTTTATATTCAGAAACCTGCAATCTGACACAGTAAAACCATTCAGTAAATCAATCATATTGTTATCTGTTGTAGAACATAGCCTCGTGTGATTAAACATGTCCCACAGGACATTCTACTGAAAAATGGATAAACATTGATGACATGATTTCTAAAATTGATTTAAAAACCGATTAATCACATCAATTAAGTGACGTATAAAAAGCGCCATCGTGTTGTTCTGGAATATTAATCCTAAGAGAGAATTAATTAAGACTGATTAAGTTAATAAAATGTGCTGTTTAGTAGAAGAGCTCGCTCGGAGACATCAGTAGCGTTTATAATGTTACCAGTCACATAGCCTTATCATATGATCATATTATTGAACTCCCGTAACGAATCCGAAAAAAACTGATTTAGATTGTTGAAATGAAATTTGATAAATTTAAAGAAAAAACAAAACCGAGAAAACACTTTTGCTATAGGAGCAAAAGCTCTCTTTAGGTAAATTACATGTAACGTCTTTTGAACAGCAGAGGTCCTTTCACGGCGCGCTCTCTTGCGTCCGCTGGGCATATGTGTTGTGAACATGTGTTGATTTTGGGAGACTGTGGTATCCTCATGTTGTGACTTGTAATAGAGGGAAGTATTTGTCTATAAAGCCTAAGTTTAGTAGAATGGTGAAAGTAGGAACTACAGCACTATCAAATGAAAAAAGTGAAATGTATGATTACACCAACAAACGGCAAAACAACAGGAACAAAAGTATGAATGAGATACCAAACCACTGAAAAATCTACAACAGTCACACCACCACAACTATGGATTCAAAAGGTGAAATAAATAACTAACATTGAGCAATGAAAAAGAAAGGGAAAAGTAGGTACGCTGAATATTGTAATGGAATTTCTAGAGAAACCTCGAAGCTATAATTATATCATATAACGTGCGTCTCAAAAAGGTTTTGTTTCAATATAAATGTTATCATTGCTGGACAGCGATATCAAACACAATGCTTGTCATAAGGTTTATTATTATTCGCTAAAACAGTAAATTCAGAAAGACCTGCAGGTACTTATCATTTACGTAGATGTATTACTTATTACTACTTATGTACTTTTCACAAAATATTTAAACGTTGGAATTATCGTAGACAGACAATATAACTAGAATGAATACAGAAGGCCATCTAATGACTAACAACGGATGTGTAATAGAATTTAAAAAAAAAATATTTAAAAAGACAATAAATATTAAAAGAACCAGAACGCCCAACTAATTGAATTTTCCATGCAAACTTTTCTAATTGGCGATATTGCATGGGACTCCTAAAAATGTCCTTATCGGAAGCTGATAGTTTTATTCCCAAGGACTTGATTTCATTTAGATTGATTTAGGTCTAGACCTTTGCTAGTCACTATAGAATGAAATTGTACATTTGAGTTTTCTTCATTTTACTGGATGTCACGGTCGATTATTGGAAAGGGGACCTGACAACTTAAAAATTAATTCAAAAAAAAAAAATAAATTGATTAATAAAAATACAGAAAGGAAAAATGGAGAATCATGTTTTGATGTCTCAAATACCACGTCATGTCTCAAATATACTAGTTTTTGTTGTCATCTCGATTTTGTTCGTTTTGAAGTTTGAAAAATCAACTTAAGTGTGCGTGTTTGTTTCTTTCTCTCAGCACGGGGACATCTAGGTCTTCCAATGTTAGGATTAACGGTTTACAAATCCCGATTTAAGTGGAGGTTGGGGTGTCGTAAACTCACGTGTTTGTTCCAGTATCGATATTGCTGTTTCAATATTTGTAAACGCAAATCAATGTGAGTGTCATTTAAACGTAAAGAACTTTTAGAGTACATGTAATAAGGGCGAAATGCTGGCAGTTTTTACGGTCTGGTATTTTGTCAGTTGTCTCGTTTGCAATTCCACGGGGAATAATGGCATTGAAGTACTTTAGGAAACAGAAGTTATTTTTAGCTTGTTTAAAGCAAACTAACAAATTATGGCCAAACATTCTTCATTGACCAATTCCTCACCTAGTACTGTAATTAACTTATCCACCATTTCAATCCGTATGCAGATGTATTAAATAAATGAAAGTGCCATTAATTGTAGCATACCTTTTATCATTAGAATTGTATTGGCAATATTTACATAAAGGCAATAGAAAAGGTTCAGAACAACCCAACTGGTAAGTAACTTTTGTAGGCGTATGTAAACGAACACCCAGCCTACATTCAGCTTATTCCTATGGAACATATGGACCTTGGTATTAAATCTAAATTAAGTGGATATTTTCGTTGATCTACGGTAGCTTATATACATGTATCTAAAACCTCTATTACTGATAATTATTCATGTAATGACAAATGCCCAAATGCATCACCAATATTTAATTAATACATTTGGTTATTCACAATAAAAGTAATTACATGAGTACGTCTGTTCTCATTCGAGAAAAGGTCGTGTTCTGAAATTGTATTTTACAAAGAAATACTATGTATATCAGGTAACTATTCGCAATTGATCAAGCCAACATTCGCCAAGTTGGAACATTTTTCTTAGTGTACCCTTGGGGTACACTGTTTGTGCTGGCGATGAGTAGGCTTAGCGAATCCATTATCGCTTACATGTGAACAATGCCCGTGTATTTACAGCGTTACACGTCGACTTTATCCGACTTTATTGACGTTAGGGAGTATATGCGTATTCTTGTACGCCTTAAAATGCACTGATGGGTCCGACAGGTTATGGTTTGAGCCGTCCGGAGCGGGATTGCAACAACCCCTGCTTGGCAGGAAATGACGTCACGGAGGTGTTGTCTTTGTCATTCAAAACATCATCCAGAAAATGATTATCTTATTCCTGAGGTCGTCAACAACGGCGGTCAGTGTCAGGATCTTACGACGGGTTGCAAGAATATCAGGGAAAATATTAGTCTTGTCCGAATTTAATCCCCATTCCAAAGGGATTTAGAGATATTTGACTTTGTGCTGTTGTCACGTTAATCGGGACATCTCGCGTCGTTTTATTCGGTAACTACTAAAAGCATTAATCCATTATCCTTGATTACATTGTCAATCATTTTTGTCTGTCTGTTGTCTGATGAAGGCGACAGTGACAAAGGCAAGTATTCTATTCATAAAGCATGGATTCTACATAAGTTTGGAGATGGGCCGAGACGATGTAAGACTTAGAGTATGATAACACAATTTCGTCGGATCAATACATTGTTCTCAAATGACGCTAATTAGGATGGTAATTAGCTTAAGACATAATATTCGACACTACAGAAAAAAGATCATGTCATCCAGAAAATATTACGTTTCATTAGTCGGACAACGCAGATGTAACATACCGTCAAAACGTCAGATATACTGTATAATAAAAAAGAATACACGGGCATGAATCTTTATTACCGATTAAAATAAAATTACGCTCCTGTAAATGTTTACTTCCCGTTTTTTATAGTATGCCGTTTTATTTCTAGTTTATATACAAACTGCTGATATTTTAGCAAAATAACAGTTTTTTAAGTGCATCATCCTGCTAATGTAAATCTGTTACGCTGAACTTTACCTTCCATATAAACGGCTAAGTGTAGTTAATGATGCAACTGCGAGGTCGTTAAACAATAAAACAAACTTCTTACTCAGAGACATGGAATACCAATACTTAGTTTCCTAAAGAGATATTCAAAGCGGATTACAAGAAAATAAAATTTAATGATGTAAAATCATGTTGTGTATTTTACGTAAAGAACACTGTATATTGGAAGAGGAAGAAGAAACAGCTATACCTCACTAATCCAGTTTTATATCTTGCAGAACCTGAGATTGTGTCGAATTATATCCATCTTCGAGTCTTAAATACGAAGTATGCGACACTTGCTGACGTAAACTCGGCTTTAAAATAGCTGTTTGTTCAAAATCAGGAGAATATATGTTATGTTATGGTGCAAAGACGTCGAGTCAAAGTCGAAATTTCATTAATGAAAGATGTTTACGCTCTCGCAAGAAGATAAAAAAAATTTACCTTTCTGAAATTCGGGTAACGACTCGCTAATAGTATGGGTGCTGATATTAAGTAAAATGAGGAAAGTGATTCGTCGTAAGTCTATTTATTTAGAGGCAACAGTCGTTTGACAAGATTTCGGTTAAGACATTTTGTAACGACGTTATTTTACAAAACGGGTCTATCTTAAATTTTTGCGACGAAAACAATTAAATGTTTCCTTTTTTCTAGACTAAATTGAATTATACAATGTAATCTACATTATACGTGAGCATAAATTACATGTCTCCATCCTCTTTGTTTTCAAATTTAAGAATAAACGATTGTTATTTCTTAGCGCGGCCGATCACAAGGTGATGGTCACGATGGACTTCTATATTTATATTCAGAATCTGTTTTTCATCATTTGGACAAAATTTTTTTTATTGATGTATTTACGTTTATTTTATTACGTACTGCCCAGCTTACGTGATAGGTAGCTCCTCCACGTTGAAAAAAATATTTCGAACTACGCATAAAAAGGTGACGTGATCGATGGAATTTTTGTTTACATATTACGATGATAATGTTTGTGAAATTTCTATGAAAATATGTCCATGAAGTAAATGCGCTCAGGAAACAGTTTATTGCACAAACAATTCGTGATCATTAAGTCTAGCTGTAATGTGTCTTTGAAATACATTAGCTGGTTACGTAACTACTATTGGCATCTATTGGGGATTGGTTACAGGGCTGTAACTATGTACAAAGGTAAAAGAAATATGAAGGATTATACAGAAGGATGGTTTTAATGATTTTTGGATAATTATTTTTGAATTCACGAACGGACGATATATTTGTTATTATTTTTTTTCTGACGTTAATTCAGCGAATATGGTTAATAAATAAATCTTAACACATGATGCTTCAGATAGGTAAATGCACATGGACAAATATTGATGCGTTTGTGATAATCCAGATATTTTATTAAAATTGTGAATCTTTGGATGCGTTAAGTTAGTATCATACTAGCCTTATAGAATAAGAATTAAACTAACCTCGATGTCTGTATTTTAAAAAGTATATATGGAGTTGTTAAAGCATCTAAATTTCAACATTTTGCACTAGGTTAGTATAACATGATATCAACCACACATGAGGTCCATACGTAATGATAAATAAGTGTTCTTGTCATACTTATCTAGAAGAGCAAAATGTTATATTCATAATGAGTTGGGGAATAATTAAAACTTAACTAGGCCAGCATTAACACCTTTTTGCTTTTCATTCAATTTAAAGCTCCCTAGTCTATGGAAAACACATTATTCTGAGCTTTATTTGTAAAATAAAACACCTTACCATGTTGATACGGACTCTCAATCGACTCATTTCAGCGCCATTAACGTGTTTACGTAGAGGTATAAAATCAGTTAATCAGAAGCTGCAATCTACATACAAACACTGCTTAATTAAACATTATGTGATCATTTTTTAATTAGCTCTAACATCATCATTACATTTTTCTAATGCAAGATTTCATTCTGAAAGTTCATATTTACATCAGTCTGTCCCTTCATTGTCAAAAGGGAAATATGACCATTTTTTTCTTTAACGATATCAAACTAACTAAATAAACTTTGATATTTGATAAGAAACAGAGGAAATATTCACAATCTGACAATTGGATATGTTGGTTTGTTAAAGTTTACATAGAGCAATAAAATGAGTAATCTTGTTTTATTAAGCGATGGATATTTTGTCTTTTGACCAAGATTGAGGCATTGCTCAATCAAGGTTTGATGGAGAAACTTCGAATTATTGTGCTTAGCAACAGATGAAGTGTTTCAGAATCAGGTTTCAGCTTGAGCGGTACTTCTGTTTCATTTAATATTTTGTTGTATCACTTTTTAAAGTAAAACAAACGACACCGAGAGTGTCTTTTTTCAACAGCCACTAATTTACAATCTTGAAGTCCGTTTGTATTTGTAGACATATTGAAACTGTTTCGAGGTTTCATTGATTCCGATAAACGTCCGCGTACACGCTTGTCGAAATTCCCCGGAAACACAACGTAATCTACACCATTTTGTGGACTTCCGATGGACTAGTCTGCCATTAGAAAGTAGGATAATGAAATTTCCGGGAGTTCCAATCGACCAGTTGGGACCTTAACGAAGCTCCGTCTTCCGACCAGTCAAAACGGTTGTGTATACCGTGTTACGTTGGTCCAATGAACTATCCACCGTACACCATGTAAACGTGTCTGTCAGCGATGTCCAGAGTCTGCTGATGTTGGGGTCGTCAACCTTCTAAGGGGATAGAAAATCGGTTGTCATGACGCCTGATGGACATTTAGTTTAACCACGCTATCAGGAGAGTTCATTGCATCACAGAAGAATTTTGGTTCTTTCCGTTGACGAAGGCATATCAGATACTTTAACAATGGGTACTTCATGTATGTAATATGGCATTGTTCTTATTCTGGCTTTTGACATCTACTAAGGGCTGTGCAATATGACAGCTTGATGTAGGTTGCTGTTGTCTTTGTCCGCATGCTTCAGTTAATTAGCCCTATAAAGTAGTTGATAGTAACGTGCCACAAAAATCTCATGCATGTCACGAATATTAAGATCGTCATGAAATGACAAATGATTTTGTTGGGACGTTTTACAATATTTTGTACGTTAGAACAATACCTACTTTGCCTTCAGAAAGTTAATCAAATGTTTAGGGTCTCACTTGGTTAATAAACTTGACCGGATCGGTACAGGCTGTGTATATATATTGTATATTTTGCTGTGACGTTTAAAAAAATTAATATACCTCTACTTTATTTACGCTATATACAAGTTACTTGGTTAAATTGACTAGCTCCCTACTTTTTCTCAAAACACTCGCTCAGCTGTTTGTTAGTCTTTCGAACTAGCACACCCCTGGAAGCTAGCACACACCTGGACTCGGCTATTTCCGTTTAACCAATCAGATTCGAGGTGGGCGGGACTTGTTTCCGATCACGCCATCAGTTGCTAGGTGACTAATAATTTGGAGGAGCTAGTTTCCGATCACGCCATCTCCGTTGACGTACTCAGACGACGTTAGTATCGAACGGAAACCGTTACCGAACACGTCGTCATGTTTATCTTGTAAGTGAGAGGCTTGTGAAAAATGCAATGGAGTCAGAGGACAATACCTTTAATATGTACATGTACGTACAGTTGTTATGTATATATGTAGGCTACATGTACCTGTAAGTGGTTAACGTCTCGGAATTTGAACAATACTTTTATATAAATTTAGTATTATGCCTAGTGGTATAAATGTTGAAATATTGAGAAATCATAGCGGAATCCAAATTTTTAACCTGCGGTGTAAATAGAAGCAAAACAAAACGGACATGGAATCACAATTATTATCTCGGAATAATTTGTATGTTTGAAGATAAGATAACGTAGATAGATTATCATGTAAAATTCTATCAATATCTAATGACCATTGCCGTACGCGACAGGAAAATAGCGTATTCAAACAGAGAGAAATATATTTTTAGTCTAATAATAGCTTTTGTGTGTATCTGTATATTAAAACAGTTAAAGTATTGGATTGAGTTATATATCAAGTTTCTACGGAAGCGTATTAGGCTCACGTACGAAAATATTTTTTAGGATAGCGAAAATGTTTTATTTGGCGGCCGCCAAATAATTATCTGGCGGCCGCCACTTAATTGATCTGGCGGCCGCCACTTAATTATCTGGCGGCCGCCACTTAATTCATCTGGCGGCCGCCAGATAAATTAAGTGGCGGCCGCCAGATAATTATATGGCGGCCGCCAGATAATTATATGGCGGCCGCCACTTAAATTTCTGGCATATACTTTTCTGGCGGTCGCCATATAATTATATGGTCGCCATATAATTATATGGCGGCCGCCACTTAATTATCTGGCGGCCGCTAAATAATTATCTGGCGGCCGCCAAATAATTATCTGGCGGCCGCCAGATAAATTAAGTGGCGGCCGCCAGATAAATTAACTGGCGGCCGCCAGATAAATTAACTGGCGGCCGCCAGATGAATTAAGTGGCGGCCGCCAGATAATTATTTGGCGGCCGCCAAATAAAACATTTTCGTTATCCTGAAAAATATTGTCGTACGTGAGCCTAATACGCTTCCGTAAGTTTCCGGTTTCCCTCGAACTTGCCTTTTTTAAATAGTTACATCAATGCTTATAATTAATTTTCCAGACTACTTGATAACATAAAATACGTTTAAACGTACGATTCCATTGATTTTCCAGCTGAAATTTTTTTCTAAATCAATACGCAACGTTGACGTCTCTATTGTTACGTCATGATTACGTGGGATTTTCGCGCCATTCTTGAATTTTTTCTTCATAGTATATTAAGAAAAACATCTGCCAAACAGAGAGTTGGATTTAGTATGAAAATAAAATAAAATTTAATTATTATGAAATAAAGTATAAACCAACACTTGACTGTTAGTTGTTGACTGTATGAAATGTTTATTAGAGACTGTAGAAGATTGATTAGGTTAACTTTGTGTCTCGCATGTAAATATAACAATGTAGGTGGTATATCATGATGTCAATTAGAATGTACTTTGCTAGCAAAACAAAGTATTACGATATATCTTTATATTTTCTGGTGTAACTGAAATGCTGTTTTCCAATTACAAAGAAGGCATGGATATCTGAATCAAGGTTATTGTGTCCAACAGATGGTCTGAATATCTATTCGACCACATCACATAACATCAAATCAACAATGACAATCCAATTCAATAAAACCGGAAAAGCACAAGAGATATCATATCCTATGAGTGATATTTACAAAATCCATTAAAAAGACAGCATTGTCATGGATATATTTGAATACTGCATACGCAATTGTGTGCTCTTGGTTTTGATTGGCGATTGATTTATATGGAAAGTTGGTGACAAAATATGGCATGTGTGTAAAAATGGGACGGCAACTCAACTGATATTATCATTCTGACGATGATGTTTGACAAATATTGTCTGGCTTCAAACATCCACATTTACGACATGATGACTTCCGCTTTGTCATCCATACCATCACGCACCATGTCCTTATTTCTTATCCACGCAGATGTCAGATCATTTTATCGATTACAAAAGACAAATAAGAATATTATTAGATTTGGATTTTTGGGGTTAGTAGTAAAATATGAAGGAGACGATTGATAAAGACAATGGATATATTGTATTTGTAAGCTTAGATATATATATTTTTTCTTCATTTGTGACAGTATGAAGAATCCGTCATAATAAAGACGGAGAAATGAA
Source organism: Argopecten irradians (assembly GCF_041381155.1). Classification (NCBI taxonomy): domain Eukaryota; kingdom Metazoa; phylum Mollusca; class Bivalvia; order Pectinida; family Pectinidae; genus Argopecten; species Argopecten irradians. The sequence goes on along the minus strand of NC_091134.1, from coordinate 46,876,951 downwards.
ATTATTTTATGAATCCCTGCGATTGCGTTCTCGTTGATATATCACTAAAAGTTGATATTAATTTGGACATTTTCGTTTTTTTGTTCTATACACATAGGGAATCAATGGTTATCAATGATAAAAGCAAAATCCGCTATCTCTTACTGTCTTTTTTGACAATTATTCAGTAAGATGTTTTTTTCACTTTACCTTCATTTTATGGTAAATGTTTTACAGTATCAAACAAGATTTAGTATAGGTGACTTGATCATAACACTGTCATATATCAAAGCTTTCCACGATGGATCGTCTTCAAAACATTTGACAGGGTTCAATCCCTTAATTCGTTTGATGTAGATGCTGCAGGCATCTCTCATATTTTTTTTCGGTATGATAGTTACCGATTACACTCTGAATCTGAATCACTTTAGTTCGCTGAAATACCTTTAGTTTTAATCGCCTAGGTATACACTGCTAATGCCTTATATATAGCTAAACCACAAATCAACTTTATGATGGTGAAGACTACAAGAAAGTATTATAATTGAATACATGTGATTGTCGGTAGAAACTCCGTTTTCTTATATGATCTTAGTAGTCATGTTTAAGCCTATTCGATTAGTATGTCAGATTGCAGTTCTTCCGGCTTTAGTCTGTGATTGTAGTGTTGGGGCTTTCAATTGCACATGAGATGGTGGTTAAATCTAACTTCATGCCTAGAATTTGGTATATTCAGACGCCTCCAATCTTTGTATGCAATGTTTTACTTAGAAGTGTAGTGTTTTCGGTTGTCTCGAATCTAATTTGAGATTGAAGTTGATCCTATCACCTTCCGATTCGCATTCGACTCGGCCATGGTTGACCTTTATTTGTAAGTCATTGGTTTATTCTCTTTAATACTTTGTTCATTTTGTATAACCAGTGATCAGTTGGATTATTTTTTGAGTTATAAATTAATATCGCCTATGCACTCTAATCTGAACAAAATTATTCAGCAAATCCATTTCAATTGCACAAACTAGCACCAATTATTAAGAGTTCACTAAAGGATAGAGTGCATGCCCTTTGATGTCTCAACATTTCAGTGCATAACCACCAGGTGTCGCTTTAAAAATTCACGACGTATGAAGAAAATACGAGGACTGACTGAAGGCCATAATTGGGCCACTGCTATCAGATTTTAATGACTATCGTTTCCAGTTTAATTGGTCACAAATTGGAATCAAGTACAGGTACTCTCGTTAGATTTGCTTCCAGGCGGTCCTGTTTTCATTAATTCTTTAAGCGCGGATTTCAACTGTGAACATAATTCTTTTTATTCCTAAATAATATAAGCGATGGCAAAAGTTCAATAAAAACGGTGATGCAAGATTCATGAAGTTCTAATACCAAACGAAAGTCACTTTAACGACGATATTACGTGTATGTGCAATTCTGTTTGACTCCAATTCTCAGATCGAGTACAATTCTTCCTTATGGGCAGACAGCATGATACCTTTGATAGGACTTGTGAAAGAACTGTTAACTATTTGGAAAGAATTTTAGCCCGATGCAGAATATTACGTGAAGAAATGGCAAATAGTTTGGAGTTCTGGTTTTGAAATTTACCGATTTCAATGATTAGTCGTTGTGAAATGAACAAATGAACATCATCTATAAATGTCACATACACAACACATACACAATTTCTCAAATATGATATAGTTTAGCCATAGTAATGTTCAAATATTTTTTTTAGATTTTATTTGTGACGAGTACACTCATCAATATAACTCTGCATTAGATATTTCCTTTATAAGTGTTTTAAAGGCCCACTACCTTTCCGGAGAAAAAAGGTTTCTTAAAAACATTAATAACATCAGAAAATATATACCAACGGCCTAAGATGAGGTTACAACACCAAACATATGCTAGATTTCCTGCGTAATGTTTGATAACAGTGGAGAGTTATTTCGCTGTTTTGCCGTCTGGCGCAGTGATAGTCAACTACCGCGCGGTATTTAGAACGACGGCGGGAAACATAAGACGACCCGCGTTATGAAAATTAACATTTTATTTATTTTAATCAAATTGTTCAGAGTGTCATGACACGTGTAGTATTAACGGTAAGTTAATCACTTTACAAAAATATCGATCTCGTTTTACTTTCCCATTTTAAAAATTAAAAGCCGTTTCGGAAAGGTAGTGGGCCTTTAAAATCACATATCACTAAAAGATTATCTTTGATAGTGATGTTATCCTTTCCTTGTAAACTAGTGGTGAAAGGCTTCTGATTGAGTTGTCATGCTTTGTCGGTGATCAGTGGCCTCGGAAGCTTACTTGTAAAAGTGTCCAGAAAAGTATTAATTATTTCCTCTTTCGGGTCTCAAGATCAGGGTCAAGCTCATGGGACATTTACCAGCGGCGATTTTATTTCTGGGTTACCCCAGCTTCCCTTCACATACACAAATTGCATGTCGTTATATATTTTACTGATTTGCCTGTCTGTAAAGTGTAATGTACTCCACGGTACCAGTTACCATATCATCGCCACAGATGTATGATAACATTGATACCCAGAGACAGTGATCACTATACCATTACAATTGCAAACAACATTGCAATTGAAATTCCAAACACAACATTTCACGGTATTATTTCATTCTGAATCAATCAACATTTGGTCCGCCGAAAACGTGGTGTTAAGATCATTCAATATACTAAATGGGGATAAAAATCAGTCGCCGTGTGACAATTGGGAGTTGTCAGATCCAAATTTGTCTGGTTTTGCAGGTGTGACGGATATTTGCTTTCTTGGTTAGGAGTAAATCATATTTGATGTGATGGTCCCAGAAGTATGAAGTGACCTCTTGGGTTTGCTGTTTACCAGACCATGTAATAAATGTGTAGCGTTTAATTGACAAGTTCGGAACATGTCATGACGGAAACGCTGAACAAAACAAGCCTTTGTATCATAGCCTTCATCTCCCTACTCCTACTCCCATAGTCTTCATCTCCCTACACCTACTCCCATAGTCTTCATCTCCCTACACCTACTCCCATAGTCTTCATCTCCCTACACCTACTCCTCATAGTCTTCATCTCCCTACACCTACTCCTCATAGTCTTCATCTCCCTACACCTACTCCCATAGTCTTCATCTCCCTACACCTACTCCTCATAGTCTTCATCTCCCTACACCTACTCCTCATAGTCTTCATCTCCCTACACCTACTCCCATCATAGTCTTCATCTCCCTACACCTACTCCTCATAGTCTTCATCTCCCTACACCTACTCCCATAGTCTTCATCTCCCTACACCTACTCCTCATAGTCTTCATCTCCCTATACCTACTCCTCATAGTCTTCATCTCCCTACACCTACTCTCCTCATAGTCTTCATCTCCCTACACCTACTCCCATAGTCTTCATCTCCCTACACCTACTCCTCATAGTCTTCATCTCCCTACACCTACTCCTCATAGTCTTCATCTCCCTACACCTACTCCCATAGTCTTCATCTCCCTACACCTACTCCCATAGTCTTCATCTCCCTACACCTACTCCACAGTCTTCATCTCCTACACCTACTCTCATAGTCTTCATCTCCCTACACCTACTCCTCATAGTCTTCATCTCCCTACACCTACTCCTCATAGTCTTCATCTCCTACACTACTCTCCACACCTACTCCTCATAGTCTTCATCTCCCTACACCTACTCCTCATAGTCTTCATCTCCCTACACCTACTCCTCATAGTCTTCATCTCCCTACACCTACTCCATAGTCTTCATCTCCCTACACCTACTCCTCATAGTCTTCATCTCCCTACACCTACTCCTCATAGTCTTCATCTCCCTACACCTACTCCTCATAGTCTTCATCTCCCTACACCTACTCCCATAGTCTTCATCTCCCTACACCTACTCCTCATAGTCTTCATCTCCCTACACCTACTCCTCATAGTCTTCATCTCACTCCCTACACCTACTCCTCATAGTCTTCATCTCCCTACACCTACTCCTCATAGTCTTCATCTCCACAACCACTCACACCTACTCTCCTCATAGTCTTCATCTCCCTACACCTACTCCTCATAGTCTTCATCTCCCTACACCTACTCCTCATAGTCTTCATCTCCCTACACCTACTCCTCATAGTCTTCATCTCCCTACACCTACTCCTCATAGTCTTCATCTCCCTACACCTACTCCTCATAGTCTTCATCTCCCTACACCTACTCCTCATAGTCTTCATCTCCCTACACCTACTCCTCATAGTCTTCATCTCCCTACACCTACTCCTCATAGTCTTCATCTCCCTACACCTACTCCTCATAGTCTTCATCTCCCTACACCTACTCCCATAGTCTTCATCTCCCTACACCTACTCCCATAGTCTTCATCTCCCTACACCTACTCCTCATAGTCTTCATCTCCCTACACCTACTCCTCATAGTCTTCATCTCCCTACACCTACTCCTCATAGTCTTCATCTCCCTACACCTACTCCTCATAGTCTTCATCTCCCTACACCTACTCCTATAGTCTTCATCTCCCTACACCTACTCCTCATAGTCTTCATCTCCCTACACCTACTCCTCATAGTCTTCATCTCCCTACACCTACTCCTCATAGTCTTCATCTCCCTACCCTACTTCATAGTCTTCATCTCTACACTACTCCTCATAGTCTTCATCTCCCTACACCTACTCCTCATAGTCTTCATCTCCCTACACCTACTCCTCATAGTCTTCATCTCCTACACCTACTCCTTATCTTCATCTCCCTACACCTACTCCTCATAGTCTTCATCTCCCTACACCTACTCCTCATAGTCTTCATCTCCCTACACCTACTCCTCATAGTCTTCATCTCCCTACACCTACTCCTCATAGTCTTCATCTCCCTACACCTACTCCCATAGTCTTCATCTCCCTACACCTACTCCCATAGTCTTCATCTCCCTACACCTACTCCCATAGTCTTCATCTCCCTACACCTACTCCTCATAGTCTTCATCTCCCTACACCTCTACTCCCATAGTCTAATCTCTCCTACACCTACTCCTCATAGTCTTCATCTCCCTACACCTACTCCCATAGTCTTCATCTCCCTACACCTACTCCTCATAGTCTTCATCTCCCTACACCTACTCCCATAGTCTTCATCTCCCTACACCTACTCCTCATAGTCTTCATCTCCCTACACCTACTCCCTCATAGTCTTCATCTCCCTACACCTACTCCTCATAGTCTTCATCTCCCTACACCTACTCCCATAGTCTTCATCTCCCTACACCTACTCCCATAGTCTTCATCTCCCTACACCTACTCCCATAGTCTTCATCTCCCTACACCTACTCCTCATAGTCTTCATCTCCCTACACCTACTCCCATAGTCTTCATCTCCCTACACCTACTCCTCATAGTCTTCATCTCCCTACACCTACTCCCATAGTCTTCATCTCCCTACACCTACTCCTCATAGTCTTCATCTCCCTACACCTACTCCCATAGTCTTCATCTCCCTACACCTACTCCCATAGTCTTCATCTCCCTACACCTACTCCTCATAGTCTTCATCTCCCTACACCTACTCCTCATAGTCTTCATCTCCCTACACCTACTCCTTATAGTCTTCATCTCCCTACACCTACTCTCATAGTCTTCATCTCCCTACACCTACTCCTCATAGTCTTCATCTCCCTACACCTACTCCCATAGTCTTCATCTCCCTACACCTACTCCCATAGTCTTCATCTCCCTACACCTACTCCTCATAGTCTTCATCTCCCTACACCTACTCCTCATAGTCTTCATCTCCCTACACCTACTCTCATAGTCTTCATCTCCCTACACCTACCCCTCATAGTCTTCATCTCCCTACACCTACTCCCATAGTCTTCATCTCCCTACACCTACTCCTCATAGTCTTCATCTCCCTACACCTACTCCTCATAGTCTTCATCTCCCTACACCTACTCCCATAGTCTTCATCTCCCTACACCTACTCCTCATAGTCTTCATCTCCCTACACCTACTCCCATAGTCTTCATCTCCCTACACCTACTCCCATTAGTCTTCATCTCCCTACACCTACTCCTCATAGTCTTCATCTCCCTACACCCACCTACTCCTTATAGTCTTCATCTCCCTACACCTACTCCTTATAGTCTTCATCTCCCTACACCTACTCCTCATAGTCTTCATCTCCCTACACCTACTCCTCATAGTCTTCATCTCCCTACACCTACTCCTCATAGTCTTCATCTCCCTACACCTACTCCTCATAGTCTTCATCTCCCTACACCTACTCCCATAGTCTTCATCTCCCTACACCTACTCCTCATAGTCTTCATCTCCCTACACCTACTCCTCATAGTCTTCATCTCCCTACACCTACTCCTCATAGTCTTCATCTCCCTACACCTACTCCTCATAGTCTTCATCTCCCTACACCTACTCCTCATAGTCTTCATCTCCCTACACCTACTCCTCATAGTCTTCATCTCCCTACACCTACTCCTCATAGTCTTCATCTCCCTACACCTACTCCTCATAGTCTTCAATCTCCCTACACCTACTCCCATAGTCTCATCTCCCTACACCTACTCCTCATAGTCTTCATCTCCCTACACCTACTCCTCATAGTCTTCATCTCCCTACACCTACTCCCATAGTCTTCATCTCCCTACACCTACTCCTCATAGTCTTCATCTCCCTACACCTACTCTTCATCTCCCTACACCTACTCCTCATAGTCTTCATCTCCCTACACCTACTCCTCATAGTCTTCATCTCCCTACACCTACTCCTCATAGTCTTCATCTCCCTACACCTACTCCATAGTCTATCTCCTACACCTACTCCCATAGTCTTCATCTCCCTACACCTACTCCCATAGTCTTCATCTCCCTACACCTACTCCCTCATAGTCTTCATCTCCCTACACCTACTCCTCATAGTCTTCATCTCCCTACACCTACTCCTTCATCTCTAGTCTTCATCTCCCTCACACCTACTCCTCATAGTCTTCATCTCCCTACACCTACTCCTCATAGTCTTCATCTCCCTACACACCTACTCCTATAGTCTTCATCTCCCTACACCTACTCCTCATAGTCTTCATCTCCCTACACCTACACCTCCTCATAGTCTTCATCTCCCTACACCTACTCCTCATAGTCTTCATCTCCCTACACCTACTCCTCATAGTCTTCATCTCCCTACACCTACTCCTCATAGTCTTCATCTCCCTACTACTCCTCATAGTCTTCATCTCCCTACACCTACTCCTCATAGTCTTCATCTCCCACTACACCTACTACCCATAGTCTTCATCTCCCTACACCTACTCCTCATAGTCTTCATCTCCCTACACCTACTCTCATAGTCTTCATCTCCCTACACCTACTCCCATAGTCTTCATCTCCCTACACCTACTCCCATAGTCTTCATCTCCCTACACCTACTCCTCATAGTCTTCATCTCCCTACACCTACTCCTCATAGTCTTCATCTCCCTACACCTCTCCTACACCTACTCCCATAGTCTTCATCTCCCTACACCTACTCCTCATAGTCTTCATCTCCCTACACCTACTCCTCATAGTCTTCATCTCCCTACACCTACTCCTCATAGTCTTCATCTCCCTACACCTACTCCTCATAGTCTTCATCTCCCTACACCTACCCCATACTCTCATAGTCTTCATCTCCCTACACCTACTCCTCATAGTCTTCATCTCCCTACACCTACTCCTAATAGTCTTCATCTCCCTACACCTACTCCTCATAGTCTTCATCTCCCTACACCTACTCCCATAGTCTTCATCTCCCTACACCTACTCCTATAGTCTTCATCTCCCTACACTACTTCTCCTCATAGTCTTCATCTCCCTACACCTACCCTCATATCTTCATCTCACTCCCTACACCTACTCCCATAGTCTTCATCTCCCTACACCTACTCCTCATAGTCTTCATCTCCCTACACCTACTCCATAGTCTTCATCTCCCTACACCTACTCCCATAGTCTTCATCTCCCTACACCTACTCCTCATAGTCTTCATCTCCCTACACCTACTCCTCATAGTCTTCATCTCCCTACACCTACTCCTCATAGTCTTCATCTCCCTACACCTACTCCTCATAGTCTTCATCTCCCTACACCTACACCTACTCCCATAGTCTTCATCTCCCTACACACCCTCATAGTCTTATCTCCCTACTCTCCTCATAGTCTTCATCTCCCTACACCTACTCCCATAGTCTTCATCTCCCTACACCTACTCCTCATAGTCTTCATCTCCCTACACCTACTCCTCCATAGTCTTCATCTCCCTACACCTACTCCCATAGTCTTCATCTCCCTACACCTACTCCTCATAGTCTTCATCTCCCTACACCTACTCCCATAGTCTTCATCTCCCTACACCTACTCCTCATAGTCTTCATCTCCCTACACCTACTCCTCATAGTCTTCATCTCCCTACACCTACTCCTCATAGTCTTCATCTCCCTACACCTACTCCTCATAGTCTTCATCTCCCTACACCTACTCCCATAGTCTTCATCTCCCTACACCTACTCCTCATAGTCTTCATCTCCCTACACCTACTCCTCATAGTCTTCATCTCCCTACACCTACTCCTCATAGTCTTCATCTCCCTACACCCACCTACTCCTTATAGTCTTCATCTCCCTACACCCACCTACTCCTTATAGTCTTCATCTCCCTACACCTACTCTCATAGTCTTCATCTCCTTACACCTACTCCTCATAGTCTTCATCTCCCTACACCTACTCCTCATAGTCTTCATCTCCTACACCTACTCTCATAGTCTTATCTCCCTACACCTACTCCTCATAGTCTTCATCTCCCTACACCTACTCCTCATAGTCTTCATCTCCCTACACCTACTCCTCATAGTCTTCATCTCCCTACACCTACTCTCATAGTCTTCATCTCCCTACACCTACTCCCATAGTCTTCATCTCCCTACACCTACTCCTCATAGTCTTCATCTCCCTACACCTACTCCTCATAGTCTTCATCTCCCTACACCTACTCCTCATAGTCTTCATCTCCCTACACCTACTCCAGCTTATTCCTACACCTCTCCATAGTCTTCATCTCCCTACACCTACTCCTCATAGTCTTCATCTCCCTACACCTACTCCTCATAGTCTTCATCTCCCTACACCTACCCATAGTCTTCATCTCCCTACACTACTCCCATATCTTCATCTCCACACCTACTCCATAGTCTTCATCTCCCTACACCTACTCCCATGCTCTCTCCCTCATCTCCCTACACCTACTCCCATAGTCTTCATCTCCCTACACCTACTCCTCATAGTCTTCATCTCCCTACACCTACTCCTCATAGTCTTCATCTCCCTACACCTACTCCTCATAGTCTTCATCTCCCTACACCTACTCCCATAGTCTTCATCTCCCTACACCTACTCCCATAGTCTTCATCTCCCTACACCTACTCCTCATAGTCTTCATCTCCCTACACCTACTCCCATAGTCTTCATCTCCCTACACCTACTCTCATAGTCTTCATCTCCCTACACCTACTCCCATAGTCTTCATCTCCCTACACCTACTCCTCATAGTCTTCATCTCCCTACACCTACTCCTCATAGTCTTCATCTCCCTACACCTACTCCTCATAGTCTTCATCTCCCTACACCTACTCCCATAGTCTTCATCTCCCTACACCTACTCCCATAGTCTTCATCTCCCTACACCTACTCCTCATAGTCTTCATCTCCTACACCTACTCCTCTCCCTACACCTACTCCCATAGTCTTCATCTCCCTACACCTACTCCTCATAGTCTTCATCTCCCTACACCTACTCTCATAGTCTTCATCTCCCTACACCTATCCTCATAGTCTTCATCTCCCTACACCTACTCCTCATAGTCTTCATCTCCCTACACTACTCCCATAGTCTTCATCTCCCTACACTACACCATAGTCTCATCTCTATAGTCTTCATCTCCCTACACCTACTCCTCATAGTCTTCATCTCCCTGCACCTACTCTCATAGTCTTCATCTCCCTGCACCTACTCTCATTATCTCCCTTTATCTACTTCCATCCTCATTCCTCTTGTGATTAAGTTAACTTTCGCATTGTCATTCCTACTAATTCCCCCCCTTTCTTCGTTTTCCTTTACACTTTTAATTATGTATCCTCATCGTCAGCATCCTCCTACTTTGGCCATACCACTTGTCTTGGCCACCTGATACCTCTTCTTCTCGACGTGCCTTTATGTTTTATTAGTGACAAACATAATCCTCAGAAAAATACTTCAACGCGAAAATATACTATAATATCGGCTTACGATTGCAACTAGCATATTGGAAAGAAATAGACACTTATTAAAATATGTTCAAGATCTATACTAACTCTGTCATTCCATTGACATACCGAATTGATGTAGGCTGGTGGGTTACATTCTGGACAGAGATATATTTCTCTAGACATATGCTAGACAACCTTTTCGTGTCGTTCAAGGTCGCAGAGTCTAACATTTTATTCCCAATTTTCTCAATGTTCGACGTATCTGACTTATGTTTTATTTTTAACACAATTTTATCGAGAAAGAAAGGAAGAGGTATTTCTTTGATTCTAAAAAATGTTCTTATGTTGCTTGAGGTTTTACTACGGATATATATGGTGGTTTGCTTGGACTCGTGATTGAGAATAATAATGACCAAAGCCATTCTGTAAAAGACGACCAGTAACAGCATAGATATATTTTTATAATAATTAGATACCATCCTTACTTCATGTTAAATCGGCATTGCTTGTAAATTACCGTATAGCCGGTTAATTCCACGTGTCAACATTTTCGGGAATTTGATTTGAATTGACAAAATTTTCTTTAAGCGATAATTACTTTCGTGATTTTGCATAAAGAGCATTCATAATTCAACAATTCCTGAATATACGGATGAAATATACACATTGTTTCAACGATTATGTCCTTGTAATGTTAAGGTACCAATGCTGTTCATGTAGAATCCCTTGTCCTAACGGTGAAGCGATGGCTGGTTTAGTTTTGTCCGTGTTATTAATGCATTGCCCCTCCAGGTGACATTCCTGAGACTTGTAGTAGTGGTGAGTGTGTGTTTATCAGATAACTTGTTGTAGTGGCACGGCGGCGTATTAGGGCCACTATATAATTTTATTTCAAGTTAGTATCTTGTTCGTGCAAGTTTATATCTTGTACGTACAAGATAATAACTTGAACGTAAAATATGCTAATTTGTATAAGATAATAACTTGTACATACAAGAAACTAAGTTGTACGTACAAGATAATAACTTGAACGTGAAAGATGCAAATTTGTATAAGATAATAACTTGTACGCACAAGATACTAACTTGTACTTGCAAGATAATAATTGTACGTACATGTTAAGATTAATAAAATTAAATAGTGGGCCTAATACCCCGCCGTATAGTAGTGATTGTGTATTTATCAGATAATTTGTAGTAGTGGTGATAGTGCGTTTATTAGATAGCTATCTATTCACATTTGTCTTGTTACAGGACTCAATGTCGAACTCGTCAAATTAGAATATTAATGTTTAGTGTTTGTTTTGCTTTTTATGTGGTGTGTAAGTACTACCTTATTATTACTTGAAGTTTCGAAATTTGATTAAGAAGTAAAGACAAATACACAAATACACAACTTTTGACAAAACTAAATAGCTCCCTGAAATACCAGGCCTTTTAATATCTATCGTTTCGTGCATATAATTCATTTCGTTTTAGGCTCAAAATTGTTTGCACAGACGGTGCCATTTCAAGAAATTGTTTGTTCCGACTAGCCGTTGTGTAAACCGGTAATAAATGCAATATCGAATACACATCGCTATTGTTGCAACACACATCAAAAGAATAAATGAATTTAAACTGCACTATTATGTAATATATAATCACTACAGAGTGCTATCTCGTATTTACTCCAGTGTTTCGTTTAATGGCTTTCCAAAGCACGACGTTAGTTTAAGTAATAAATGGAACAGTTACTCTACTAATCATATCTTGTTCTCCTGTAGCTACACACAATATCATCATTATTTGAGGAGTTCAAGTCATTGCTGCGAATATATCATCGGAAATATAGTAACACATGCGTTAAAAAAACCTCACATCGTGCAAGCATGTATTGCATTCATAATAAGCGTCGATGGGTATATAAAGTACAGTGCATACGGCATGCTTTATGTATTCAGTGAAATAATGTGCGTTCAATTAACGATTAGTGTTTACTTTTAATAAAAATTATCACTTTGAAGTAGATTGTAATTTGTTATTTATATTTTTATAAATGTAGGTCAGGTTTACCATGTTGACCTATATTACCGATTTTGACATAAATGACACATTTCTATCTGTTGACATAGGCTTGGTTTCACATACAATATTGTTTCCTAAAGTCAGAACCTATAAAATACTACTTTTGTTAAACCTAATTGTGTTTGACAGTTGAACTTTTACGAATTTAATTTTGTTTTCGGTTTGTGATCTCAAATTACGGATTATCAGGCGTCTTGTCTTTTGCTGCATACAGAACACGGCAAAACGCGGGACATAATATCATAGAACGTTATGTTTGTTTTGAAAGGTCGTAATTACAAACAATCTTTCTTTCAGTCGCTATACAGGTGTCGAAACAAAACGTGATTTAATTCAAAACGTGAAATAAAAGTTCACCAAATGTAGTTATGCCGCTCACCGTTTTATTGCCGTGTCATTTTAGGTGTCGGCGAAATCAGACAACTCCAACTCGCTGCTGAAAATAGAAATGCCGATAATGATTGATGGCAGCGTGAAATAGAGGATAATTATAACTACATTAATCACACATCCTAAGTCCTTGGCTTGTTCTTCTTAATATTTTTATATCCCTATACACATGAATATCTTCGCACGGAACATTGTTTTTATAACACAGAATACTTTTCATAAAAAATAACATAATAGGGAAATCAGTTGTCTCCTGATCTGACGTAAAATTATTACTTTTTCTCCTCTGCAATTTTTTAAATGCTATTTTGTCAATCAATGATTGTGTATATAGAGCGCAGTAGAATACAAATACGCTTTAGACAGCATTTCCTTTCAAATGTCAAGCATGACTGCAAGACAGAATATCGAATATCATTTCTCGCCTGCACGTGCTTCTTTCGTGCTGATTTTGTCAGTTACAAACCTAATATGAAACAATTTTGAACTCTGACATAATCGTTATTTCCTGAAACGTAGCGAAGAGCTTTATATGAATATAAATGAATAGCTAGTGAGACATTTAATTTTTTTCAATTTTTTTTTTCAATTTTTTTTTATTATCAACTGATCAAACCTATTGCATCTATACAACATCACCCTACCGCGCGATTGACGTTATGCCGGAAGCTGAATTGTTGGTGACAATGTTTTTTATCCTTCCTTAGCCTGCTCTTTTTTAATAATTCTGGTCTTGTCAGTATTGTCTTCGTTGTGTAATTCAAACTAGGGTTTTTCTCTGTTTTTCCAAACCAGAATTTAATCTTGCTGTCTAAATTTAAAAATCACTATTTTACCAAAAGTTTCCCATTGTTCCTATGAAATCAAATCTACGAATATTTTAACAAACACTATCGGTTGGTTCTTAAGAGTAAATCCACGTGGATTAGTCTGTGAGAGCCTGATTTCAGAGATGAACGAACATTGTCAATATTGTTAACTGATAAATCTAAACAGCATTACCACCAGAAACACGAGATGACAGCGGGAAATCGCCTGTTTTACGAGCAACTTCTAGTCAATATATATACAAACATGATTTACCGCGACCGTATTTCACGACTTGGCAAAATTACTTGTAAGATAGATGATGATACCCAACGCATGCCAAAACTAGACTGATACTTGCCAAATTAAACAGGGGTAAACACAAAGATATATACTGGTTAATATCTCCACGTGACAGGCTGGTGTGTTTAATACGTATCGAGGGGGAAATTAATGGAAGTTTTATGAAATGTTTACGGATTTTCACTTCTACTGCAAAATCTTACCTTTGAAATGTCAAGATTAATTTCTAAAAATTGAATGTTTCATATATCTAGTCATGTTATGAACCATCTACCACAAGAAGATTAAATGCTTAAAAAACATAAAAATTGTAGCGTACATGCATTGTGTGTATTTGTATGTTATTAAAGATGAGGGAACATAATTAAAGAAAAATCTAATTCTATCCTGCTATGTACAACAATTACAGAAAACGAAATCAGACTACATACATAAAACCTTGTATATTTTCAATCAAGGTTTGCCACTACAAGTCTTCTATTTTTAATTTGTCTTATTGCTCTCCCACATTTTTGTTTTTGTAAAAAAATATGCCAAAAACATACCAGGAAAAACGGAGAACAACATCTAACAGTAGATTGATATTACATTTGTAAAACAGCGGATGTTTTTCTATCCTTTACCTTATGTGTCACTTTAGACTTGAGGACTTGGAGACACCCTTCTCAATATCATGGCGAAGTATCATTATGATGCTTATGTCGACTCTTACCGTGATCTATAGCTGTCGTTTGGGGTACTAATATACACTGATACTATCATGTAATGGATCATTAAAGACACAGGGTTTATGTATTACAAGTACTGTAAAATTGTTACAACACGATGTAGGTGTTGAAACTGAGTCGTCATAGACTGATCAGTGATGTTTTGTGAATGATTTAGCGGTGATTAGAACATTCTGACAATATATGGTATTGTGTTGTGTAGCGCGATCTAAACTCGCAGGAACAAGAAGGCGGAAATCGATGTTTAGAAAGAAAACTATTATAAACGTTACAATTATTTGAAATCGTTTAAATGTTACGGTATTGGTTGTAAATTGCATCGAACAGAAATAAAGATAGAATAATTTCTAAGTTGTTTATATTTGATATCAGCCATTGTTTTGGGATTTGTTACTTCCTGTTGACATACTTAGTAAGCCTCTTGTTGTTACCTCTTTGTTTCAATTTTATATGTATTTTAAATATTTTTTGTTGTTGTTTTATTTTAAAACAGAGCAATGAATTTTGTAGGTACAATGTAAAAACTTCCTTTATTGCTTTCTGTTTGGATACAATTCGTACAATACATCGTCAAGTCATTCCCCGTTGACTATTAAGCCATATGCAATATCGCAGGATTGTAATGAAAAACAACCTAATCAAAATAAAGAAATCTAGTATACAATGATATGTTCATTGCGACCAGTAGCCTTCGTTTCCGGGGTTATTAATCTATGGTAAACGTATGTTCTATCAATTTGTATCATACGAAAACGACAACACTAATTGACATCTTTTGGATATTGATTTGTGAGATACATATCAGAAAGACTGTGACGTTGTCCTTGGAACTCTGAAGATTATATTGTAGATGTAATGTTATCTTTATGTAATGCATAATTAAATTAAAAGGAAAAATATCTTACATACATATTGTATATATAAAACAAAACAAACATGTTATGAACCATAACATTTGTTATGAGAATAATTGTTTCATCGACCACACATCGCCTCTCAAGAACGTTCGATGGTATCCATGGAAAATCAAGATACATCATAGATGTTTATTTATTAAGTCCAAATAACTTTTACCGTTTATAGGATAAATAAATAATAAATCGAGTAGTGTAATCCCTTACAACAAATAAATTAAAAAATATTTGTTTAAAACATCCTTTAATATTGCCTTGAACATCAACATCAATATTCAAAATGTATTTCATAAGTTAAAACACGACACACACAAAAAAAAAAAAAAAAAAAAAAAACAACAAATTCTAAGTTTCTTCGTACTTTTCACATGCAGTGTACGGAAAGGTAAACTGTTTCTGTGTCGTGAATTTATAACGCTCTGCTTACAATGCATGGATTAGTATAACAACACTGTACGTTGATTGTTGCATGTTCTTCGACAGCATGCATCCGATGGATGAGCGGATACAATGCCAAATCTATCGGAAGCGTCAGATACCTTTAGAGAGCCTTGCCGAGCGTTCGGATGCGCTTGTCAGCTTCAATTTACACAATGACGGTGAAGGTTGCGACGCTCGACGCCAGCCAACTGCCGTCTGTGGAAGTCAGTTGTGAGATGGTTAGTCAAAGTATCCCGGGGGTTATCTAATATGTACAGAGCGTCCAGTCTGGTCAGGCATCTGACCGCTCGATAACGATCTATCCTAATGAAATTTATGAATACTTGTTTAATAAACAGCTCATGACTCGATTATCATAGCCTCTTTGACACGTTGAGGTCAGACAACATTCCTCCGTGCCATGCCATCGTTAGAAACAAAGCGTTATGCATTCCCATAACAAGATATGCTGAGGGAGACAGTTCACTCGTCAGAAGTGTATTGGCGTGCAACGCAACTAAAACAAAACATGTTCATGAAGAACAAGAGTCTGATGAGCAATGTCTGACCTTAACAGCAGCTCAAAGTTTTTGGATTAACCCTTGGCATTTTTGTACTTTGTCTTAAATAATTGCTTTGATATGCAATTAAATTTATCCTATGGAGTTTCACAATATCGAAATACCCGCGATGACAATATAACTCCTATGTTCATGTCATTAAAGAATTTCGTAAAGTTACGTCTTCATTTACCTTGCAAACGTTTATTTAAGCTATATTGATACTTATCTAAACATCGATATATAAATTTCTAATTGAAAAACAATTTATCTTGAAAAGCATACATCTCTAATTTACGATAACAAGCAAGAAAAGGAAATGTTAACAGTTGTGTACTTAAATAAATTGAAGAGCAACCATCAAATATAATGTATAATTGAACGACAATGATAAAAACAAAGATATAGAGTTCTGGCACGTTGGTCCTTATCTAAAACATATATGTTGACAATGTATTTCGCCCACATTTGTAAGGAGTTTTAATATTTCTCCTCTCATTTATATATTACACCGTTATGTACGTTTCTGACATGGTAGAGGCAACCACAAAGCCATCTTATTTTCAAACATTTGGTGATCAAATATCATTTGAAATGTATTTCCCCTTACGTTGTATGGATATATGCCATTTTATATTAAAACTATACATTTGTAGTAAAGGGATGGTCTCTGTGAAGGATTGTGAAAGTACATAGTACGCGAGTCCTAGAATTAATCATCAATCCGTATTTCATGCAAATCTCAAAAGAGGATTGAACTTATCTAATCTATTATATCCAGCATGTCAAATGAATGTTCCGAGAATTTGTGAGGATATAATTATTACACAAAGGTAACGATACATAAACTAGAGACGGTCACATTACATTGTATGATCTTCAAAATTTTCTCTGAATGGAATTTAGTTAATATTATTTCATTCCTGTGACAATGCTTGATTTCGTCATTCTGTTTGTCATGTGCGTGTATATATGTGTAGTTGCCTCTGTTT
Organism: Argopecten irradians; assembly: GCF_041381155.1. Classification (NCBI taxonomy): domain Eukaryota; kingdom Metazoa; phylum Mollusca; class Bivalvia; order Pectinida; family Pectinidae; genus Argopecten; species Argopecten irradians. The sequence goes on along the minus strand of NC_091134.1, from coordinate 46,859,486 downwards.
ATCTAATGCAGCATGATGCAAGCTTAACAGAAATGGTTTAACAAGAGAGTGTATATCATTGGAGCTAACAACGTTGTTACCTAGATATTCAGATATTCATATATCCGCTTAGAAAATTTCTTGTACGATTTCGACTGATATCGACTTGATTAGAAAGAAATCATAATTGAATTATTGAAATGGAGCATTTATCTTATTTTCTTACATAATTTTCATTTTAATCGCGTACAATTGTCAAACACATTACAGAGAGGAGTATATATTCAAAACAGTTGAAACTGGTACAAGAAATTTTCTAAGCGGATATAATCAAGTCGATATCAGTCGAAATCGAAAGTCAATATCATAATGACGCCATATATCAGAAAACTGCAGTCGCTAAACGGTAAACGATACCTAATTATTAAAGTGCTTCTATATATAGCTATCCAACTTCCAGAAAAAAACAGGATTTTACATTTTTATAGACCTCTAAATAACACAGGATTTACTTAACATACTATTGTGAATAAACCGGCATCAATATGATCAAATATCAAGCAAAGGTTAAATTTAACTGTTGCTAAGGAGAAAATAGAACAGACGTTCCGGAAGACGAAGCATTGTCGCCTTTGTCCAGTACATCTTTAATATATACATACATATGTAGGAAAGGCCTGGATAAAGTCACCATTTTAAATGAAATAGCATTGGTGAAGATGAAACCGTTTAATTGTCATGTCAGAAACAAAGGCACATGTATGATTTCATATCAAATTGAGAAATATAATTTCCGTTGAGGTTACGGTTCCGACAGTAAAACTAAGCCTCTATCAATTAATCTGTAGCATATGTTATATTTCGTGTAAAGTACACGGGGACATTTAATCTGTTTTCATTTTCAATTTGTGTATGCGTTTGATAACGTTTGCAATCGAAATTTCAAAGTAGTAAGATCATTGCTGTGATTATAGACGTGAGATCCCGGAATTAAAGGGCCGATATGAATGGTTTATATCCTTAAAGTGCAGTATCAGTGATGTAGATTGTTTCTAGAATTGCTTTGATTGAAATAAAAATATACAGTCGTCTTTATTGATTTGTTGAAATGAAATAAATCAATCTAGGTCGTATGGTGTGAAATTTGAAATCTTAAGATATTTCATGGTGAGGCGAGCACTATAAATTTTACAGAGCGTATTTGTTTTGTCGGGTCGCTGCTTTTTGTATCGATGTTCCTCCCGATGTTACCAACATATCTGTTCCGGTGGTTTCATATCATCCTAATCCCATATGTAGTAATGTATCGTATATAAACAGAGAAGCCATACATTTAACATGCCGAACATTAAGTTACAAATATTCCTCACGGATTTTAGTGAAGAATTAAGTAGGTTTTTTATCTCAAGCTAAACGTGTGTACGAGGAATATTAATTTGGGATCCATTCGTCCGTCCGTTCACCAGAGTGACTTCTATATAGTTATAAATCCAGCACCATCCGACTAACCTCTACACTTTATGGATATGTTAGGCTGGTTTCCTAGTTTCGTCATTTGTTATTGGAAGTCTTCCATTTCTCTGTTATCATAGAAACATAGATTCTCAACACATTACATCATTCTTTACTTTCCTTCACAAATATTAACGCTAAAACTGTAAAAAGCAATTTCATGAAACGTCTTTTTATATGTTAGGTTTGTGTCCTAGTTGCGTCTTCTGACGATTTTTCAGATTTGATAATGTTTCTATTACAATGGAAACATTGTAAAAACACCATATTACTCTTAAATTTCTGGTTATAATTTAAAAACATCGTTCAACTATCCTTGTTAATAAGTTAGTGCCTTACTGTTCCTTTAATTTAAAAAAACCCTCTTTTTTTAATTTCAAAATATCTTATTAAACTAAAAGGTTCAATTTTGGAATGGGGCAGAAAGCCTATATTACACCCTCGCCAAATTATCTTTTTCTAAAAAGCATATTTAAAACTCATGCTCTACTACACCAACAAACTCTTTTCAGTTGTTTCTGACGTTTTGAGACTCTTGGGCATCAACAGCCGTAGAAAATAACATGGAATGCCCAGATATAAAATTCAGAAATAAGGAATTTTTTAAACGTTAATAAATTATTGTTTAGCAATATTCAATGGACCTATATACCTTGTTCCATTCCCAGAAATATAAGCGTTTTCTTGCTTCATGGGTATTCCTTTTAACTCAAAATTGCCAAAAGTGACAATCATGTTATCTCCAAAACCTTTTCAAAAGATATATGAAAACGGAATCAATCCTTATAATATTTTTGTATAGAAAGCATGTAGTAATTTCAATTAAAAATTATCTCAAAACAACTAAAAGATAGAAAGGTTTTCTCTTGTATAACATTAAACCTTATGGACCGCGTGCAACTTGATGAACAGGGTAAATGATCTTTATCCTCCTGGGTAGAAGGATAGTCTACTGACGTGACAAACTAAAACCATTTGTTTTATAGGTAAAACATTTCAGGATTTCACGTAAAAAAGATTTCTGCCATTTACTGTTCACTTAAAACCTTTGTCTAAAGAGGTCCAATAATCCTATTGGTACGATTTATGGTATATATCAGACATTTCTCCCTCACGAGCTCTCCCTTCAGGACTTAAATCATCTTAGTGTCCTATGCTGCCAGGTTTATGACCGGTTCCCCGTCACGCGAGGTATTATTTTGTTGGTGTCTGACCTTATTAAGATAATCATACTGTTTATTTCGGTGAAGAGCCATCGATGTCTGTCTCTTGCCATTTGACTTATCATCTTGACCTGTCTACAGGTATATTGTTTAATTTTTTATCTAAAAATTTGGTCTTTTCTTATGTGTTGAGGTCCCGTATGAACTTATATTATGACCTTATTGGCGGGGTTGCCAACTTCTAGTGAAGCCGAAGAGGCAGAGCAGAGATGTTTACGCAGCGCAATACCATATACACAATTAATATTTTGTTATAGAATATTATTAATTGATATATACAAATGACATATGTTCTATAGCGTTTTCTATTATTTTTTCATATTTGTTATGTTAATGTTTGGCTTACGTATGAACTAAAGTTAGGTTTATGTATCACATACTATTACATAATCCGTATACATAATTTTTCCAATCTTAGGCACAGACACATTGAATTGATGAAAGGTCTGTATCATTCACAATCTGCGCGATAAAATGTATAGTTACAGACTCGTTTTACATTTATATGACCATTTACATCAATGAACTACGAGACCTTAGCAGTACTCCATAGATAAAAAGGCTGCAGTGGTACAAATTAAACGCCTACATTCTAAAGCCTAATTGAGTTAAAACACGCACTGACCAGTAACATATTGCAAAAAAAAAAAAAAAAAAAAAAAAAACATTCTATGTGACAAAACGCTTTCAGAATAATCTTTGTGTAATTCTATTGTCGTTTGGTGAACATGAGATCCAGACTGCTCCAGATTGCTAACAGCATCAGACACATGCATTTCGGATACGTTGGCACCAAGATGGGCTGAAATCAATCAAAGTTTGACAGGTTGATTATATCAGTTTATTTGCTTTTTTAACTAGGACTTTCATACTTATTTGTATCTAAATTTTTAATGTATCTGTAGACATAATGGGAGCCGGCGTCTGTATGGTATTAAAGTGTCTCGACTTTTGTATCACTTACTAATTTTGCACCCCTGGGTTGCTTGTTCGAAATTTACAGGAGTATTTGTCATAAGTTGTGGTCGATGACTTTCCCCCTGGATACTCAAACTCCATATCGGATGCCCAATACGTCTTAGGAAGATCTTACAGAAAACCACGTAAACCAAGAAATAAGAGATAGCTCAAAATACAACATGCTGTCACGGGCTGTATATAGAAATAATAAATCCCCCTCCCAGCGTAGTGCCAAGCACAGGATATGATTAAATAAACAGTCGAATTTACTGTTAATTTAACTGTTAGATGTTTGACATCCAGATTGTTTTCTGCACAATTATTAGAAGAATTAATGTTTTCAAAAGTTTTCAATTCATTATCTGTCGTTTTGAAATATTATGGATCAATTTAGTTGTTTTTCCGAAGACAAGCAATAACGCCTCTTTGTCTTTCAATCATCAAATAAAAATTGCTCTTACCATTCACTATCCTTTGCTTACATTACAAGTATTCGATTTTACTCAATAACTTATAGACAACTTCATTCATATTGTCTAAATAAAGGACTTCAAATAGGTTTACAATATATTTGCTGTTTTATTTGCCGATGAGACTTCAAAATTCTACAATAGCTGGTAAGAACTGACATGAGTTAAAGCCGTTATAATTCTGTAATATGATGTCTAGGTGCCGTTGCGTTTATTTCCACGGAGATTGGGGTTAGCTTAAGATAACATTGAGAGGTAGACATGCCAGCCAAAATCAAAATCATTTACCGAGAAGACACTGACTTTTATTCTACCGTAAATATCTGTTACATGGGATAAGTCGAAACTTCAAGGCTGTTCGACTTACTACTCGGGTCATAGTAGACTCTGAAGACAGTTCTAAAAAACGGTGAATTGATTCATGTCGTCCCTTTGACGTACGACTGGTTACAACCAACAGACATTTAGAATCTCCTCAAATCTGGACACTTTCACAGACTGGAGTACGACTACGAATAAATAGATTTTAGCATATCCCTGCATTTCGGAGCCTGCGCATACTATCTATTTAAATATCACTGGCAAAACTGCTGCCGGCGTTTATGCAGCTTTAATAGTTTTCTAGCGTTTAATTTTATCTATTAAATCATTGTAATACCAGTTGGAGGGAAACATTTCCATAATTATTCACTGACTTCGTTTTGTCCACACATAAATCATCTGCTTTTAAGAAGACAAGACTTCCCTTTGCGCTTTGGAAAACTGTTGCCTGTGCATGTTCTGACTAAGAGAAATAGATGTTGTTACAATAAGACAAAAAATCACGCTTGACAAGCAAAATTCATTTGATAAAATTTACGAAATATACGTCTTTTCAAGAAAAAAAACCCTGGCAAAATTCGGTATTTAACAGAGGAATCGAGGTATAACTGCTGCGTGATTCATGCGGCTTTTAAAGACATTTTTTATGCCTTTCATGTCGTTGGCCTTATGCAAACGTGAAATTAACAATTTAGTTCATTTAGACATCAAATGTCTTTAATGAGAAATTTGTATCTTGTTGATGTGTTTTTCAAGGCTATGATGTATTTTTTCTTTTGCCCTCGTAACCAAGGCGCTATAATATCAGGTTATGATATTCAAATGTAAAATGAATTTCTGACACTGGGTTTCAGAGTTTTTTTCTTTGGGAAAGCGCAGAGCTGTTGCCGATATTCACGAGACAAACTCTCGAAGGCGACCTCCAAGAAACCTTGCTATTTACTCTGACGTAAACTCCATATGGTCAAAGGTTATACTAAGTAACTGGCCAAATCGTCCTCCCATTCCTCCAATACTGAACTAAAACACCGCTGTAGTCCAAAATCAAAAAGATTTGAAACGATAGTCACTTAATTCATTAAGTGTAGCCATAGTATCCCGTATGGATCGCCTACTCTGTAATGGGACGAGGATAAATAGCAAGCTCTTCCTAAAGAGGGTAAAGCTGCATGTCATTTGTCTTCAATTGGCATGGCAAGTATCAATAATGATGCTTAGATGCTATTTCGTCCGGATCACACGGGTCTGTCATTCCTGTACCTTTCTAAAGAGTCTCCATAAATGTATCTTCTGCTTGTGTGTGCATATGTAGTCTTATTTTGTATGGTGGAATAAGAGACTGGGTTATGGTTTTGCTGGTTTATCGGTATTCCTTTTCAGTGGAAGGATGAAATCACTTTTCATTTCTTCAAAATGAAATAATGTTACTATAAAGCATTGTCTGTGTAATCCTTATGTAATCTCCACACATCTACTACGTGCCGACAAGCGCCATGTGACTTACTTCGAAAGGATTTGGACATAAAATATCCTTTTGATATAAAATTTCGGCATTATGTTGCTTTTTCACCGACCTTATGGCTCTATTGAGTAGAAAAGTATTATTTTCTGAGTGTGATTACACTCTCGCTGTAATAATAGCAGACTTTACATTGTAGACTAGTGATTAGTGACGATGTTCGTATGTCAGCTTCCATACCACTAAGCGTACAAAAACCCGTCTACAGAAGAGGTAAAAGTTGTTAATTCTCCCTGTATCGCCTTATTCCAGGCTTTCATCGCCCATAACGACATGTAGTGGGTACAAGTACCTATTCCAAGGTATCCCTGGAGGATACTGACATTTTACAACAAAGAAAATTGATTCCTTGATGTTGAAAGTATTTCCTTGATGTGAAAGGTTGATGACTGAAATGACTACACCGAGAGATAAATTTGATACTTAAGCTAATAATGATAAATATATATACATTTTCATGTAGAATCTCACAGAAAAAAGGTTGCATAAATTTTGTAGTTTAGATGCAAATGACTTCAAATATTGCTCTGTAATACAATGCCAACACAATAATTAGTGTGTGAAAATAAAATCATTGTTCTTTACATCTCATGACCAGGAAACGATTAAATGAACCAACGAACCAGGATGTCAACATAAACTTCATGTATTTTTCTCTGGCAATTCGAAATGTAGCTTTAATCCAGAATGCAGTGGATATGTATCAGACTTAACGTCACAGGATCTGAATGCAACTGTATTGATGGGCGATTTATACTTAACGGAAGGTATACGAAAACAGAACACGACGCCTCCAGTCAAATCCATGAAGTACCTTTAAAAGTGTTATCGATTCTAGTACACGTTACCATGTATTTGACAACACACCGCCACTACGGGTGCTAATTTGAAGATAAACTATTGTCTAGGGACACCATTCACGTACTTCCATTACACAACGCTAAACAGAGGAAAGGAAAACTTTCAGACTTTAAACCCCGATTTTTACACAACTGTAGGATTCTGCGAGATTTGGTACAACTCCGCCTACCCCACAAGAGACTCTAACGGACGAAGAAGTTTATAACGTAGACTTTCCATCTTAATTTTGAAGTCTTCAAGAGTTCGTTTCCACTAGGACGTTTTCTTACACGGAATTTAATAAAGGGAACGTGTATCAATAATATCAATTCTTCCTGCGACTCAGGACATGCGTACATTTATATCCATCATTATTTTAACAGTAATAACCATAGGGTAATTTTTAACTATATTAACAATTCTACAATTACATAATAAGTTATTACTATTAAATACTCATGTTAAGGATTTTTTTGTCGAGTCTCGAGTTTCGAGTCAACTTTTTCGAGTTTCGAGTCAACATTTTTGAGTTTTGAGTAACGAAATAGGATTTTAAAATGTAGATTAGGATTTTTTTTTAATTATTTGAAATAACTGCTGCACAGCATTTCACTTCACCTGCACGTCGTTATATACAAACAATAATTACTGGAGAAAAGTCCTCCATTCATTTCTGAAATGTTTTCACATGAAATAGTTCTATCCTAAAACAAGGTAAAATATTTGATTTTTTTTTAATTACTTAAGGGGTTTTTAATACTCGAAATAGACCTTCTCGGAACGAAATGTGAGTAGACCATGTTGTTCTGGATAAATAGCACTACAATGAAGTCCTTACATAAGTTTTGAAATATTTTGATTTTCATGTCTGCTATTTCGGTGTTGTCCTCAACAAGGTTTTGAAGCAAGGTCAAGGATTCTAGCGGAATGCATATTAGCTCAAGTGTGATATTTGATGTAGTACATTCCATGCTATTTACTGAAGTTTGTATTCCTAGCAATGGAAGTCTTGTCATTTGATGATAATCGGATATATTAATCATTTGAATGACGAATAAAATATTTCAATCAGTTAAAAGTTCAAAACTGACATATATGGTACTAAGTGTTATTTATGAAGCCACAGTGTTGGATGTTGTTGGTGGATCGTCCTACAATTCGTCATGATTAGGCAGGTGAGCTGCCACACTTTTTGGCTGAGGGCACCGCACCAGGACGACGGCGCTGCTTGCTTTGGAGCAATGCTCTGCTTATTTACATCGCCAAGACAAAAGAACATAATCTATAGCTCTAAGACGTTTGATGTATTGTGTCATATCGACATTTAAGAGTACAATAGTTCAGTCTTACCTCCCTCAGTGTTACGTAATTAAGGATATCATTCACGTCGGGTGTACTTTATACTTAAATACCATATTTGGAATGGACGATCGCAAATGTGTATCCTTTCAGACATCACGTGACTTTGGGTAATTCTTTCTGGCCCAATGTTTGTGTATGGATTATACTAATGCTCATATACAGACAAGGTTAAATCAGAAAGTGTGTGCTTTAAACAGAACGTTTTGTACTTTAAGTCTTTAATTGTTTGCGGCACCAAGGCGCTCGTAGTAAGTGGCTCTTTCAGTCATGCGGTCGCGAAGGCATAGATATTGCATTGGACATACTCTTTTGTATGGTCGATACACGATAAAATCGAAAATAGAGCAATAGAATTAATGGATTAATTATTTTAAAATATAATGAAAATAAAAATGAATTTTTTGTTAAATACCAAAACTCTGCCTCTGATTTCCTAAAACGCGACATTTTCAAAAAATCGTCTAATTTCATGAGTCGTTGATCAGAAGAAGAAACAATGGTGTTTAAGCAATTACTATCATCCTGTTTAAATTATACGCGGGATGATTCCTTCAGATGTCGCCGTTTAGGCAGCTTTAATGTGTACGGGAGTGGAATCAAATTGTAATTTGATGTGGTTAGTTACAGCATCAAGTCATCCGTACTGAAACATCTGTTTGGTATAAACTCCGTGTGATTACATAAACAGTTGCCATGACGGACATAACAAAAACATAAAAATGTCGGAGATGATATCTGTTAGGCAAATGCGTCGAAAATGCGGATGTGTTTATAATCAACCGCTATAATTTACACTCAATGGGATATGGTTATGAACTATTTTATTAGCTAACTGGTGTCTGAATAACAAGATATATAGTGTGTAGTCTAAAATTGCCCATTTTTCATGCTGCCAGACCATACTTACGATAGTTGTATCATACTGTGTGTCTTCTGCGTCAGGTACAGATCGTACAGTCTCATGGTGTGGCTATTGGCGTTTTCGATTATGCGGTTTTACTAGTTGGACTTAGTTGTTCATTTATTAATTAAAGACGGACCTGGTGATTTTATATTGATTTCGGACGAGCTTTGGCAAACCCCTCGCAGGCCTGTATCAAAAAATGCATGTCCGTCAGGATTTATACTTGAAATAATGACTTTAACCAACGGTCGAACCGGTTGTTCCGAATAAACGAAAACGGCCTTGGTGTCACCATCTATGGTTTCAGTGATGTGTTAGAAAATTCCCCAAGAACCTTTATTACACTATGTAGGATAGGAAGGTTGGTAAAGGCCATTAAAGTTTAGTAAAATCAGGCTGACATTATACATAGACGAAATTTTAGATCACATTGCGTCCAGCCGATTTTATCAGCACATACAATCAACATACCTCGCCATCAATCATTAAAAATGACATTTCAAAATGAAAATCCATCACTGAAATAAGTTTTATGAATGACATTTTAAGTCATTTCTCGATCAAGTCATACCTCTTTTCCACCTGCATTAATTTTCTTCCTTTGTCATTGTACGAAGTGATACCATCTCCTTACATAATGAAAATAAGATTTTAAATCAGCGTCATTGTCAAAACATCAATTCCGAAAGATTATGGGCATTTGTTTTAAAATTCACATGGAGACACGCCAGTACACTTTAATGATAGGATAAATAGGTTTTTATGATTTTTGGTTGGTATCTATAAAGATGATTGGAAATCTGCTCGGATTTAATATAAATGAGTGCAGCAATTGAAACCTAATTCTGGTTTGCAGCATAACAATGCATCACGTCACTTCTCTAAGCGAACATTACTAAATCAAGTTTTATTGCACTGTTTCGTTAAATCTTAGACGACAAGCAGAAATCAATACAACTGCTTTTCGACTAGTGCATGTAAAATTTTTGTTTTGCTCAAATATGAATTTTCAGCCAAGCTTTCAGTGACTGTTTTTACTTTTGACCTTTTTAACGTTCTCCTTTCTGATAAGGTATTGGGTTCTGAGTTCTGATCAGCGAATGCCGAATAAGACAACGGGTTCATCTATGATTTGTGACGAAGAGGGGTGTGTTACTCGTTTTCTTTCTCATACTGCTTCATTGAGGTTGCACTATGAATAACACAAAAGTTTTAACAAGAAAGCAAAAGTGAACATTCTCCATCTCCTAAAAAGATACAGGCATAACCTTCTGAAACAAAGGACAAAGTTCTTAATTAACCAAAGCTATCGATATACCATGAATCAATACAAGAAATAAACAAAAAGATAATTCGTCTTGAAGTGTATATCTTATTTATATTATGCATGACCTGACATTTAACTCTTGGGTTGATTAATTTTGGCTTGGGTTGCATAAAAGAATTTTAAAAACTATAATCGTTACGATCACCTTTTTGTTGCGTTGGTTTCTAACTCAAAAAGACGGCTTTTAGTAGTTGTTGGATACGTTATTTACTCTACCACTGAGACCTTTTTCTACCCCTACTGATATTTCTGATTGATCTTCTTTATGACCATACTTCTTGTTGAGATATTAACTTAGTGTGACATTATCCGTGTCTTAACTGAAGTGTATGTGATAGTCGCGTGTCCATTAATTATTCTGAAGAATCATTACTCGTCATGTATATCAAAAGACACATTAACCTCACAGAATGTGTGTCTCTTTTTCTACAGAACCCTCCTCAAACGTACATTTTGTATCATGTCTAATCAGAAGTCGAGGACACCCCAGCATCGCTTGGACCTGCCGATAGGTGGCGTTGTATATCGATATCACCATGGTGATGCAGCAAGCCTCCTACACCAGTCGCCGTCAGCCCTCAACTGAACTCCTCACTCTCGACGTGCACTCTTAGTATTCATGAGATCATATCCTCAGAACCAAGGTTAATCCGTCCTCTCAATATTCCTGTAATAAATCTCTGTTTTTACATAATGGACTTGGCAATATTTTCTATAAACTCTAAAGGGTATAATTATTTAAAGCCTTTAGTTTAATGGGTTATTTCGGATGTCTTCTGCCTATGGACCACTACTAAAAGTACACAGTCTCAGCGAAATTTTTACAATATCTTACTTCACATATCTCTGTTTAACTATTTATGAGTTTGTCATAAAAAAATTTCAGTAAGCATTCTGTTTTACTTATTAGTTTTACTTTTTATTGTAATGACCATTATACTTATAATGTCGATATAATCATTTAAATGTAATGGGAATATATTTGATTATGCCTTTGTTTTTGAACTTGTTCTAAGGACAAATTAAATGTTTGATAATTGAAACGAAATATATAATGACATAAAAAGTATGGAATATGTTTAGAGTCATAACTTTCAATAAAAACAGCGATGAATGTCGATCTACAAAAGTGCAAAGTACGTTTTATATTGCCAATCAAATTTTGTTCGGAAAGGAAGAGAAATGTATCCATAATGTTGTTGTTAAAACGAATATTCAGTTGCAACAAGTAAAAAAACCGACTTATCACTAACAAGGTTTAAACCTGCTCCAGTAAAACATTGTTCTTTCTCATTGCAAAGGAAACTGGAAAAGACTTTAAACCCACTTCCTCAACAGATCCAACTCAACCTGCGTCTGTTGAGTATAAAAAACACCGATCTGGAAACACAGACGAACTACATTTTTACAACCGCAATTATATACCGACGTTAATGTGATTTTAAACCTTCACATTTTATTTGACGATGGTTTCCAACAAAATATTCAAGCAATGGTATTCTTTAAATGTGTTCTTCCAAGTGTTTTAGCCAGAAAAATACCTCCTTAAAACTTATTTTATGGAATGACGATAAGGTTATCTAACATTGTAAAGCTTATTAAGCTGTCTGGTACCTACCGAGGAACCAAAACGGGGTGTAACTTAGACATAAGTGTCTCAAGACGACCCTATGATCGCTGCACAGCTTTAATGTTAAGTGGCTTTAAAAACAACCTTCATCGCATGAAACTGGTCATCGTTTTTTAATAGTCGTACGAAGGCTCAGGGTGAAACGATTTGTGTAGTTATTGATTATCGTGACACTTGGCGAGCCGTCCTTTACATGTTGCATTTAGATCCCCCCCAACATGCTTTCACAATTCTACCCACTTAGCGTGTTACTGTCAATAAAAGTACAGGAGAACTTGCAGAGACGAACACCTTGGGTCGCTGGTTAGTTTTTAACATGTTGACTGTTATTATTAACGTGTTCTGTTGATAGAGTCCAGGGACGAGACACGATTATAACGCCTAATGATAGATTGGTGAATTGACGTAACACCGCATGCATGATATATAACGGCTCTGATGAAACAGCACGTGCAAATAATTCCAGTCTAATTCAGACGGGATTTCTGGTGGGTTTTCGCACCGTTCTTTACAATTTTCTTGTTTTGTTAAATTCGTTTACAGATTAAAATATCCGCTAACCTGTTCGAGTGCAATTCCAAACGTCTGGTGGAACGTAGTAGGTTATCTTAATGAAACACATACATTTCCCGTCTAGCTTAATCAAAACATTCATTTAGGTCCGGTTTTCCTGCGGAGCTTTTGACCTCAGATTGTGATTAAGTGGACATACCGTAATCGTTTATTGCTGGACTCGCATGTTTCTACTGTTAATGATATTTCATTTATTTGATTTCATGGTTGTCTTTCATTTTAGGTACATAAAAACATTGTATAAGTGGATTTAAAGCATATAATCATCATATTGCAGAGATCAGTATGTCCCTTTATTCCTGCAACGAACATTGGTGTGGGAGGAGTACACCTACCAAATATATATTGTTGCTGTATTCAGCAGTGGCGAAAACAGCTGTGTTGTAGAATCTCAGCACGTGTACTGATTCGATTTGAAAGACGAACCTGTTGACATATTTTAACTTAAAAATGTTGCTAGATAAAAACTACATATCTATTGTCAGTAAATGTAAGCTGTTGGTTTTGATCGAAACAGAAAGGAAGGCGAGCCGCTTGTGTATTTCGTAACCTTTGCCATAATATAGTTGATATTGTAAGACATGAAAATGTTTGTTTTCTCTATATATAATGTTCATTACTACTTCACAATTTAACAATTTTTCGCACAGTAAAACATATCAATACACGTGTATTGTCCCTTGTCAAGAAGATGGCAGACGTCCTTCCTAGCTTTGAATTAAACCATGTTCATTTGTGTATATGAACAAGGAAGCAATGCAATCGGACAAGTCTTCAACGATAAAGTAGAGTGATTTTTAAAGAACGTACAGTCCTAATGTAATAGTTAGGGCCATGCAAGGACGGTCTTGCATGCAAGTGCGGGTGTGTGTTGTGGGAGACTGTGGTATATCTACGCTTTGTCCTCTTGTATAATAGAAATGTTGCTCTTTGTTTAGTGCTATATCACTGAAGCATGCTGCCGAAGACACCAAGTAACACACTAGTACAATGCTAAAGCCCTACCTACCGTGCCATTGAATTGAGCGGCCATCTCGTGGTACATGTAATATATCTTCTTGTTACCAAGGTATATATTATAATATATTATATTTTCCTAAAATATCATAAGAATGATTTATGTCAACTTTACAAACTGGATGTTTTATTTTTGATTCTCAAGAACCTAATGTGCATTCTACAAAATCATGTCAAAGGATATTTATTATATACCAGATAAGTTCAGTCTGAAGAAAAGCGAAAGTGACGTCACTATTGAATATGAGCGGCAAGATATGTCAAGCTAAATGCTATATAGAATAACGAAGCACAAAACATAATACTCTATTACCAATATGCACTCCTACAATATATACGTATAGAGGAAATCATTAGCATGCTCCGTCTGCCATATTGTCTCTAGCCATACGTCATATCCTGTTTTTAGTCTACTCAGTGGGATTAATATAATAACAGTGAAATAAATAGTGGCTTGTTTGTTTCTCATTTGGGAATTCATACAGCTTTAATATTAGGTCCAAGGGGTTTCAATATCATAGGATATGTTCTTCTGCAACTTTCTGTTGCTATCTGTTGGAAAGTCGATCAGGTTTTATCGGCACGTTTGATCTATGATCCAGCTAAAGAATATCCAGCAAAACCTGCTATCTTATCGTTTAGTTGGTTTGTGTTGTATGAACGGTGTAATCGTTGACTTAAGCTGTAAAATCAGCAGTGTTCTTGGAGCTCGTGCACTGATAAACGGGATGTGGTATAACGTGATTTTCCCAAGTGACTCGTAGATTTCCTGAATGTTGATTATGTTGAATATTAAAATCTGAAAATCCGGTAGTATTGAAATCGCAGAAGCTTAAGTGTTTGGTTTGGATCAGTCATGCCCGTGTCATTTTTTGATCCATTAAAGTGCTTAGCCGGAGGTAATTTCTTCAACGTCAGGGTCGGAAAAACGTATGGTGACTATAAGGATGCTAATTAATCTCCGACTCCCTCCCTTACACTGTAGCTCTGCATACTACTGGATGTAACACCAGGAAAGAAATTGCACAAATAAGTAACGATGGTGACAATAAACTACTGTCGAGATGAAATTAATGTAGTAAAAACAATCGTATTATAAGTTAACTCGCCTATTTATCAACCTTTCTAAACCAACGGCGTAAGAAATTAAAAATCCACAGCAGATCAATACACTCACAGAAATTCCATACATTCTCAAAATTCTTTAATACTCTGTGAATCGCTTTCTTTCGCGTATACAATGTTGCTATTTTCAACATGTTCGTTAATAAATAAATTTGCGTTGTATGACTCTTACTGACAATAGTGCATTCGTGTAAAATGTTCGTGAAAAAAAAATTGAATTCGCGTTCGCGTTCAAGCTCTCTGTGTGTGATACTATGTCTTTAGGCATCTGGTAGAAAGCTACTTTAGCACGTGTGCCTTTGTCTTTAACACGTAATGTCTAAAGATGCCCCATTCTCACCCATTATTCCGTGTTTGTTATTGCAACTGTTACTTCAAGTTGACAAATCTACTTCCGGTGTTTTCTGGTGTGAAGTGTTCTATTTTCATCTTATTATGCATTTATGTAATTAACAATGCTGGAAAATATAATTTTTTCAGTTCGTTTCAATTAAAGAGTAATACCAGAACTGTTGATTTAAAGTTACAAAGAAGTCAATAGTATTTGAATGAATTGCTTATTAGAAATATAAAAAGTTAATGAAGTACAAGGTAAAGAGTACAGATATTATTACTAACTTCGTTCCATAATACCCAAAGCGTAGGCTATATCCGACTTAGATAAGACTATAGAAACCGATAAGTTTATGAAATACAAAAATCGCTAAAAATATTTACTGGACAAAAAAACAATTGATAAGGATGAAACCAAATGCTTCAAAAGAGTAACCGTTCTAGGACGCCACAATACTTGTCTACTGTTAGGTCAAACTATAGTCCAGTCAAATGTCAAAAATGGTTGTTTGATTAAGTTAGCGTCCTATTAACAGCATTTTGATTATTTATTTTGAGCGCATTGTATTCTTGCCCATTTGATGATGTTACTGCACTAAAGCATGCGGCCGCAAACACCAAACAGCGCACCCCACCAGGTCTTACCATTGCCAATTTTAGAGTAGGATTAAAATATAGTATCCCAAATATAGTCGCCTTTCACGCAATGGGAGAAAGTAACACTTCTAACGCCCCACCTATAGGACGGACAGAAGTTCAAAAACGATAATCTGGTGAGGACAATTGAAATTGCCAGGCATAAGTTATATATGGAATAAGTAAACTTCTTATACTCTTCACCCTCCACTACCTATCATAGGGTTTCGTATGAATTGTGTAAGATGTGATGTTGGAATATGAATCATTTAAACGCATATGTAAGAGAACAACCTCCAAATAGGTGGGTAACACGACTTTGTATCATGTATCACAAGGTTTACGTGCCTAATATAATATTTGCGTGTATCCAAGTAACTCCCATACAGAGATTATATCTGTACTTGTCAGTTGTAACGGTTTGTTTCGTGCCTATGCATTACATTTTGGGTTTAAATATAAATCTATTGTCGATAGTATAAGTAGATCATTATACCAGAAACAGGTTTTACCCCATTCCTTCTCCAGAAACATAAGCCGGCGCCCATACTTAATCCAATGCTATTTGCACTCTGTATGATTTGGTTTCACATTTGGCATTTTCCAGAATGTCTACTTATCATATATTAAGCATAACGTTCCCATTGGGAAAGAATGTAATTTGGTGATACATATGCGCATGCTTATGTTTTGTAAACTATAAGGATATTTAAGTCTCATTTTTGAAAAAAATGACGAGCACCGTATAAGATTGTCACGAAAATGAAACAGTTACGCGTTGCAACCAAATGTTTACATTGCTTATATATCTGTATAACCGATACAATTCTTCGGCTACTGAGTATTTTATATATGTGTGACAATTCTGCTAGGGCACACACCAAAACAAATTTGAAAAAAATGTGTTATGAAACGTGTTACCGATAATTAACATTTAAAAGTTCCAATGAATGCAGAGAACATCGTCGATGGAACTTTTGTCCACATGGCTTTCCGCTTGTTAGTGTATCAGATTCAATTTCAAAGCTACATTCCCCACTATTACTATCAAAGTCCATTTCAAAGTGAACCGTTACCTGAAATTCAGAACTTTTTTTTACTCATGAAATCAAGAATAGCTTTTAGTTATTTATCAACAAAATTATCAACATTATGAGAATTACAATAAGCTCAATGCATATGGTCCATGTTTAAAAAGTCAAATTTGAGGTCAAAATATATTATGGCAATAGTGCCAAAAATTGTTTTTACATAAATGAGTACACACAAGTTTTTGGTCTACCATATCAATTCACATTTTACAGTGGTATCAGTCGTTATTAAATAATTATTGTTATTAGTAATATATCATCTAAACATACGTAAAGCATAAAAACAATAAGTATTAAGGTAGCTCCATACTTTTGGGAAAATCCATGTCATTTTTTCTAACAGGTCTTATTTTCTTGCATTTTTTATGACGACTTCAAATCTGTAAAGATAAATGTGTGTTCTCGAACTACTTTTTGAGATATTTGAGCTTGAAATATACCGTCCATGCAAATTTGTTGGCTGAAAATAGAAAAAATTATAAAATTATGTTTTCTGTAATAGTAGGGTGAATGTAGTCTCAATCCTGTTGATTTTTTGTCCTAAATTTCTAACGATAGAACAATATACAAAACTCTTGTATTTTTCAAATGCCAACTAATTTTTGTTATTTCCCAGGACCGTTTCTATACGTAATTATCATTTTATGCCATATTTTCGCCCCTAAAAAATCAATGAATAGGCCAAAAAGGAAATGAAAACCCATGTCAATTTCACAATATTTGTATATGATATGCCCAAGGTAATACATTTTTCAAATATCATATAAAAACATGGGGTCCTCGATCAAAATTTTATAATTTTGTAAGCTTGAAGTGTGTAACTCGCATCCCTACCCCCATTTCATCCAGTGCTAAGATGGATTATATCTGACTATTTTTTGAAAATAATGCCGCACAAAACATTCCACATCAGTTCATATGTTTTTGTGATATTATATCTGGTTTATGTCTGTTTGTTTTTTATGATTTTCTCCAACTTTCGTGTTTTAACTAAAATTAAGGAAATCCGTATGCGATTTTTTATAATTCCGGAATTTCGGTCCGGACGGGTCACCTCTTATCATTTATTGCGACGAACGGCACTTCCGGTGTTTGAAAATCCATTCCCATTTACGACAGAGACCTCAAAAACCTCAGAGATAGCATAAAATTTTCACTTCATTGCTTTTATTTGATTTATCTAATAATTTTAAACATTCAATATTATATGTAGACAATTTTCACATATTGAAAAAATATCCAAGTAGGATGTCGTGACGTATCGGAAATCATTCTGGAATTCAAAACAACCTTCGCAGCTTCCGGTATAGCGTCATATAAATTGGCGCGGTTTTCAAAAGTGTGGGCCTACCTTAATACATACTGAGCCGTCACGTATCTTTATACTGTTTTAGAAATAAATTACTGAAGAAAAGGTAGCATGCCATTTTTGTCGCCCAATTATGGCACATATAACTTTAAGAAGAAGCAATGGTTTAAATACAATTGAATTATTTAAATTCAAACCTTTGGTTGGGTAAACACTTCAATGTACCAATACAACATGTTCTTGCCTTTCTAGCGTAATCTGTGACATCAACGATGCCTTTGGATTTTTTGTATGATACATGGATGTATTTGTTAAATATCAACCATATATATGTTAGGTCTTACTATGAATATGCAAGTTTAAATCTCCATTTCACTTTGTTGCTATCCAAATCGATAATAGAATATAGTAAGAAATAGAAAATGTCGACCGATTTGCTTTTTAATTGTCGCTAAATATTTCGATACACCAAAACATGTTTGGTAGAAATCTGACGTCCTTGCTCTATTAAGGAAACAAACTGAACGTACATTTAAATGTTTAGCATTCTTCATCACTTTTCCTGTAAAACTATCTACCTCAGTTGCTGTACTGTCTGCTAATCTCTATGCATATTTTATAAAGAAACGCCAGCTTAAACACAGTACACCATTTAGATAGGATTGATGAACTCCAGTGTTTCCACTAACAGATTGGACATTATGCAGTCTGCATTGCTCGCGTGATACGGTGTAGGGATCACAGCGCACTGATCACAATTCGTATGTTGTTGTGGGGGGTGTCGTAAGTGTTAAAACTATCGATTTTTTCACCAGCTTTGTAAGACGTTCCTTGTCTCTGATTCATTTACACGGTTAAGGTTTCATTGTTTAATTTTACAAACAAAATTAAAAAAAGAAAATAATCAACTGTTTAAAAAAGAGATGATTATCTATAAATTCCGACTACAATTTGTTTATACAGAATCGATTAATTCTTTTTGAGGAAATCTGAATAAAAATTCGAAAATGCATGTTAATGGATAGTTCAGTGCATAACTAGACTAAAATAACTAATATTCGATAAGAAGGATGTTTCACAGTCAAGTTCATAGTACGAAGGTATTCAGCATTCTACCTCTGAATGGTGGATTTGTGAGTAATCTTTGGGTAAACCAGATTCTCGTCTTTTCTTACACGTCATCTTCGAATGAATGTGACTGTGAAAAAGAAATAAAACAAAACATAACAAAAATTTACTCTATTACAAAAATATCTCCTGGACCACTAATTTGAAACATTATCGACATGACAAACGTACTGTTTGTGGTATTGGTCACAAAATGTCAAAAAAGGAAAGGTAGATGAATTAAGATATTATGAATGATTCATTTCGTATTAAAATAAAATTTTGAATAGCTTGACTTATGGACGTGCAATTTCCTCCCATCCATTATAGCTTTAAGACTATATCAGCTGATCTACACTTATGTCATGGTACACATGTGTTCGTCTCGTATTATTATGATGTTGTACATTTTCATTTGGTCCGTGCAAATGATAATGACAATGGCAAAAGAATCGTTTTTAAATAAAAGGCAAAAAAAAAAAAAAATAATAAATAAATAACAGTATTTATGGGAAAACAGGAAATTGCAAGGAGTTGGCAGATTTGCACGGCTATCCTGATTTCAGATTTGTACGGCTATCTAGATTTTTATCGGTAACACTTCAGGACTAATAAACACTTTTGGCGTCGAGATACAAAATGCCCAAGAAAACAGAATGAAATGCGCAAAATGCAAAAAGGTAAATTATTCCAAAGACCTATTTTTGTTATTCATTGATATATAGTTTCGAGCAGAACTTGTCATATTGATCAAGGGTATCAATGTTGTATTACATGAACTAGCAAAAAAGTCTGTAATTGTCTTTTGAAATACCAATTGTTACCTGACACTTGTAACTCTTGTCTCAACATCAACTAATCATTCATTACCAGTCAATCTTATGGTCCATCAGACAGCAAATTGGAGTCGTTGACCAAGCTATTTTTGTAGACAAGATATAAATCAAACATTACCTCATATAAAATAACAATAAGTATTTATGTAAATACTGGTTTACTGGAGATACTTGTGTAAACATATGAAAATAAGGTTCCGTAAGTGTCTATCTTCCCTAAACAATAACATCAACCTTGAGAAGTCATAGAAGAAATATCAAATATGGCTGTGCAGGCAAAAAGTTAATTTCAACAATATTGTTGAAGGTCAAATAAATTCAAATATAAATAGAAATTTTAAATGATCCTGTTTCAAGAAGATAACACAAATCCTTTCTTAAATAATGCACTTAGGGAAAACCAAAGTATCTTAACATTTAAATTTTTAGAAATATAAAAGCCATAATTCAAGTTGACATTCCATTACAAATGGAAAAAAATAAGATATAAATTTTAACTAGTACCCTTGAAAACAAACACTAGAGGTAGAATAGCATGTGGGCAAGTTTGGAATGTCCTTTATAAGAAAATATATGGAAAATACTATGAAGACGTAAAGTTAATATGAATCTGAGATTTTTTTAATTTAAATGATAAGGAAAGTTTCTACGTTATAATTTGATCTTCCTTGTTGTGAGAATTTTCATTGGCTGTAGCATTTGGTTATCATCTCATAACGTAAGGAATGGTCTCACCGTTTGTAACACGGTCTCTGATTGGCTGATACATTGGAGAAATGATTTCTTAGAAAGAAAAAAAACCCATCAAAATGTACTCATAAACCACCCCGTAGTTTTTTTAGAATGAAATTTTCACATCTAAATCCGAGAGTACTCTCATCATAAATCATTTCGTAGTTTATTTAGAATGGAATTATCACACCTAAACCTGTGAGTACTCTTCCCAAAACCACTTCTTAGTTTGTTTAGAATGGGATTATCACACCTAAATCAGAGAGTACTCTCATCATATTTTTAAAATACACGTGATACGTTCGCACTATACTCCAAGCTATGTAAAACTGCAGGAATACGTATTTTTATTTCTGTTTTGTCAGAGAATATATATACATATTACCTTAACTCACCAGAAACATTCTTTTGTCAAGTTCGTTATGCTGTATATATACTTACGAACTTTGCATATATCAGCCCATCTTATTCATATTTAATGTCTTCCCTCTGTTCTGCAGAACAGTGAACTCTGATAGAACAGCAAACATTGTATTGTTTGAATTTTACAGCACCCCGGTATTTATGCTTAACGGATTATATACAAGGCAGGGAGGAAAAGAGCTTCTGTGTAACTAGCACAATTCCTTTTTTACAAAACCTTGACAACCAATGTGTTTGCGACAGACCTACTCGTTAATCTTCAAATAACACCTTTTGTTTATTTACAAATAATTGTTTAGATACATAATATCTACCGTTCCCATTTATTCGTACATATACAATGTAGATAGCTATGTCATGAAATTCGAAATGACATGTAGCAGACATTTGTGATGATAAAGTCGTAAAATATGTTGCACTATATATCATATGCTCCCGATCAATACTTTTGTGCATGCTTTGAATCTGAAAAAGCGACCGGTGTTACATGAAACTTTGACATAGGAAATGTTTTATTAGGGGTTATATTTCCATGGTACATCGGACATGACAATAGTTTGTTATGATGGCGTCCGCTATAATAGTCAAGTCTACGTCTGTGTGTGAAAATTTAAATCGAGTGAAGCATGCGTTCAGCAATAAATCATTCCACGTTGTTATTGTTATCTAACATGTCCATACTGGTACAGTTGGCATGAACGAGCCTTTAACGGAAGTAAATGTAACATAAACCCACAGTTGTTGTCAGCACGTCGCGCAAAGATCGATACTTCCTGTTCTTTTTAAAAAAAAAAGATACATGATCATAAAAAAGTCAAATTTTATCATTTTAACTTTTGTGTGCTTCCAACTAAAGGGAATCGTCTTGTTTTAGTGAAATACAATATCTGAGATGTTACAAGTGAAGGAGCCTATCGTGAGCCTATCTGATTTTTCTTACGTTACTATTACTCTACCAGCTGAAGGAATTCTATGATATTTATGAGAGTAAGCAAACGCACAAGTAGTAAAATATCTTAATTTAAATTGATTGTGAATATGTGTTAGAAAGAGCAGTGAATATATTATTCTAATCATGCAGTGTCCTTGAGCCACATAGATATATTACAACGGAGGTCCAATTACCGTTCCATCACATTTGGGGTATTTAATTAATAGTATGGCGGTTTGTATTTCCAAGTATCGAAGTTATTTTTACATACTTTCAGAGATTTTAGCTATGAAAGCTTTCGTTATAGAAAACAAGACAGAAAACGTCACATTTATCTTTTTTTCGTTGCTTTCTTTGTTTTTTTCTGTGTCTGATATTTATTCAATGATATTTTTGCAGATTTTATGCTATCGATCCAAGTGAAGATCTAATAATTAACTAGCATCACGCGCACGATGTTAATTGTGTCGCCACTAGTATATACAGCAGGGCTCTCAAGGTTTCCGGATACCCTAGGCACTGTTTTGATTGGGATATTTCACAACACATCAATAACGCGACGTCGCCATGCTTTCTATTCAGAACCTTTCCAGAACATGTTCTGTCAGGGAATACAATTGATGTATATTTTGATCATCTATTATGACATTATTTATGCGATTTTTGGGAGATACAAAACAAGGGGTATTCATTTTAGTTGTTTTCTCTCCTCTTATCATTCAATTATCCTATTGTTTAGCACTCTCAATTACCAATCAAGTCCACAGAGAATTCCAAATGGCTTGACATCAGCAAACACGTGTTAATGACGATTGTGAGCATCTCAATGGATACGATGAGATTTACATGTTTGTATGTTCCAGTGTTGGTAAGCTTCACACGGCTGACGAGATATTTAATGGTTATTAATTAATACAGTCCTGAGTATAGGCACCTTCATGATTTATCTACTGTTTCCTTTTAATATGATTTTTTTTCTATTAAAATTGATGGAAATTGACGGTAACGATTCCTAGTGCTTTTTTTGGACAACCACCTTGGTCTAATATTTTTTGCTTAATTAAGGCATTGTCCGGGATTCTTCACTTTTGTGAAACATGTAATGTCTCTAATCATTAGTGACTGTCATTTTTAGTTTTAAGACTCGGTATTGTGTCTTTAGCTTTAAACAAAAGACAAACAAGATAATGAACCATTAGTATTCGCCCTTGTATCTGGAATCGTTAGTGTTACGCAAAATAATAACACAACTGTTTCGTCCTCTGTCAGTAGAGCCCAGGAAGAAGACACAATGACAAGCTTTAAGGTCGGTCCAGGCTTCAAAGCATTAAAATAAAAATTAGTTTCGATATACGAAGGCTAGAATAAGTTTAAAACTATCATCAGAGTAGCCAAACACGTTTCCCCTAGTTTCGGCACATTTAGATACCTACGATCCGGCCGTGTGCTATAGGTGTACCATTTTCACCGATATATAAATATCCCGTCAAGTGCGTTGAGGAGAAATGAAAGTGAAAGCATTCGACATTTATTGTTTTTAACAAAGGTCGATGTTAAGACTGAATTTGTCTTTTATCATTAAAACTGCCATTCTAGGTTTTACTCACTACCAAAGTTTGAAAGAGAAAGTGCGCTGAACATTTCGTTGCAGATATCTATCACTCCAGAACAATTAACCTTTTCCACTTTAATCCAGTAACGAATCATTCAAAATATGGCATTAAGTACCAAGTCATTGCCCTCGAAGATAGTTGTTATAAAACTATAAGAACCTATTTATTTTCCCCGTTTTTAATCCGATCAATGACCTTTAATTAACCATGTACATAAATTTGGTGTAAAGATGTTCTTCCATAATGCAATTCATGTTGTTGACACAGCAACCGTTTTGAAGAATATGAATATGCTTTGGTGGTTATCAACGTTCATATCAGATTGATTATAAATCAGTTTTCTTTTTAGATAAAATTCATTTTTATATAAAGAACTGTTCAATTCATTCGTCGTTAGTTTATGTTTATCCCGTCGTTCTGCTACCGACAAAGTGAGTTTATCTGTATAAAATTGTGAAGTTTGAATACACCGAGAAGGCGGTGCATCAAGGCTTAACATGTCATGCTGTAGACCTATACTATACAATTACCTGAAATAATTGGCGGTGTATGTTTCATACGGAAACCTTGACTTCCGACAGCATGGAAAGGTGAAGACCTTGAAAACTATCAAAATCAATAATTTTCATAAATATTTCTATGGGTCGTGCACGATCTACTCGGTATGTTTATCCATACACGACTAGTTCGAGGCAAAACAGTCTCCATCATGTATGGAGATATATCTAACTCTTATATTTATTGGTAGTAAAAACGCGACTGCAAATGAAGAGCAATAGACGGTCGAAATAAGCAATGCATGCTACAATCAATATCAATGTAAACGTCTATAAACATTTCAAGGGGCTACCATTTTTATTTAGCTTCTGTTTTTTTCTACTTTTGTAGATCAATTTATGTTGGTAAATATTTCATTTTGTAAGATTATTCTTTCTTTTCGTCTTTGAAATACGTAATTCTTTATACGACCTAAATGCCACGGAGTTCAAGAAGACCTGAATTTCTCAAAATGCCTTTCCCTCTAGCAAACGTTGTTGCAAGCAAGCACATACTGTATAAATAAATTAATTGACAACCAACGCGGCCTAGCAGATATAATAGATGAGAATATAAATAAAACACAATCATGTCTGCCAACTTGGGGCATAAGCAGTATACACAATAAGAGTCAGGCAAAAACTTTTAACGACAAGGCCTCGATGTATGATTGGGGGCTGCCTGCCGGAAGTGCCTTCATCCTGAATATATATTTTTATTCAAGTTATCCCTATCTTGTAAACAACACCTATTTTAAATGTTACGTGCACGTGCGCAGACATTTTTTCCATTTGCATTGCTTATATCGCATGCATTATTTCATGTATTTATTTCCCCAAATAAAACCAAACTCATTTGAATGAGGAAACTGTCCATTTCATCGACAAGGTTTGTTTGTTTGTTTGATTAATTAACGTCCTATTAACAGCTATGGTGATGTAAGGACGGCCTCCAATATATGCAGTGTTTTGCGTGTATGTTGTGCGAGGTGCATGTTTTTGGAGACTGCGGTATATTAATGTTGTGTCTTCTTGTATAGTGGAACTGTTGCCCTTTTTATAATGCTTTATCACTGAAGCATGCTGCCGAAGACACCAAGCACCACACCCCACCCGGTCACATTATACTGACAACGGGCGAACCAGTCGTCCAACTGTCGTTGTGTTGAGCGCTAAGCAGGAGCAGAAACTTCCACTTCTATAGACTTTGATGTGTCTCGACCAGGGAACAGAACCCAGAGCCTTCCTCACAGGGTCGAGCGCTCAACTAAAGGCCAAAAGTGAGGTGGTGTCAAGAGAGACGTTAGGAAGAATAAAGTAATTTAGGAAGAAAGAAAAGATAAGATCCTAAATTAAGTCGCCTCTTACGATCATGCAATAGGGACAGCAGGTACAATTCTAACGCCCTCCCTGTATGGCAAATCGACAAGGTAGTGTCTCAAACACATGGACAAATAGAAAGACAGATTATCAAACAAAATCATAGACCGACAGCGAATTATACAGAGACAAAGTACACGAATAACAAATCAAACAGAGGATTCCTAACACAAAAAGTTTATTCGATACACAAAGTAAGTTATTCCCCAAAGCAAGGTTCTCTGCTTCTTTTACTCGATTGCGTGTGACTCCATGGGGACGTTACAGGACTCGTACAATTACGTCACCGTTCATGTATAAGATATGTGTAGCTAGACATTTGTAATTAAGTTAACATCACTTGCTTTTCTCATAATACGGTCCCAAAATACACTCCTGGGATGGAGCGTTCCAAGCAATGACGGTGAAGCCCCACCATTACATGGATAAGGTACGAAACGTGCCTCCAGCATGGGGAGCCAGCATCACGGCAAGTATACTTCACAGTGTGTTCAGGGAATCCTAAAGTCCAAACACACTTAATGACACCAAATTAATTGTGTACAGATAGCAGAGATAATTCTATCTACACAAAACAATGTTAATGTTTTTAATAACGACGTACTATTTTAGTTGGCGACCTTGAGGAGTTTCGCTGACCTTGATCTTCGTATTTTATTTCCACATTTTGTCGCCTCTTTTTTGATTCAAATCATTTTTGCATAAGATTTTAATAACCTTTTTTTGTAATAAACATATGATTTAAAACATCGTTAACACGCCAAGACGGAAATCAATAGACATATGTTATATATCCATGTTAGTTTTTCAAATCAGTATCACTATACCAGTGATACACCAGATTATATTTCTGTCATGGAAAGTTTCTTTTGATGTTTAGGTATATAGTTTGTGATAAATTCCAACATTTTACTTCTACTGGAGACATATTTTGTATGACTGATGTAATTTAGTTAGGTTCAATCAAAATGTCCATGTTTTTTTCGGATAGGCATTTTGTTGGCTGTTATGAATTGGAAAATGAATAAAGTAGAAACTCAAAGGAGTGATTTCGGTGTTTATGAGTTAAAAATAGTAGTCACCTATAAAAGATTAAAATTATTTTAATTATTTTTTTTTTAATATATTATAATCCTTTTCTAATTTCTATTTTCTTTTGCATGCTTTTATAACAGCTTGTATCATTTCAAAAATGACTTCTAGTCACGTTTGAGTTTGAAGACACATAAGAAATGTTTTCTTCAATTAACAGGTGAAGTATTTAGGTTAGCCTACGCCATGCTAATAACCATTATGTCAGTGATTTGTGTAATTGATTGTTAACAGTATATCGATAATCTATGTAACAATACAAATGAGCTCTAGTCCAGCTCATGTTTAGGGCCACAAACTTAAGCTAATGTTGATAATTCTTTTATTTGCTTCATTACAACTAGCGCCAATTCCAACAGTTCCCAGTGGAAGTCCTTCAGATTGTTTAATCGATTTCGAGCTAATCAAGCGAGCCCAATAATTATTTGTTCATTGATGATTATAGACTAAGCTCTGCTAATAAAAACGTTACAAATAACCATTCATTATGTTCGTTCATGTCACGAAAACCTCTTGAGATATTTATTAAACAAGAATAATTTCATCAATCAATGTAAAGCGTTGCACGGTCTATTTAATCAACCTAATTCAATAGTTTTTTTTTTCAAAACATGATTTTTATTTTAATGGGACTTATTCCAAATATCTGTAAAAAGGATGTCGGCTATTGTTATCTATTGTAAGCTAATATTTAAAAAGAATCTTCTGCTTTAATGACAACTTTAACCGAAATTTGAATAGTTTATGATTCTTCAGGTATTTTGATTTCTTGATTCATTTTATGATGCTATATTTTACAATTTCAACCAACCGTTTATGATACCTTGAAGTCGTCACTGGTACATAAAACCAAACACGGAACTATCACAATTGCAACGTTATATTAACGTCAACCATGTACTTTAATCTGCACACGTAATGCTAGGTTTACACTATGCTCCCTGCGACCACGGTAGCCCCGTTTGCCCGAAATGTGGTGCGCCGTGGAATTTTGGCTAATTTTTGTCTCTGTATTCAAGTTGGGCTAGGTCTTGTGAAGTTTTGCCACGGTCTTTTGCGGATTACGTGGTGGACCGTGGATATAGGGGAAAGTGCTGTTACCGGAGGTTAAAGGTACACTACGGTTTTAGCACGGTTTATCAAGGATACCACTACGTTCTCTCTAGGCCTGTTACGATCTGATGAGGTCTGCTACGTTTTACACGTTTTGATCAAGCTCCGATACGTTTTTCACGGTCCGCTGTTTTTTGTAGCAAATGAAACAATATCTAATGCCGAAAATGTCATTTTAAACACGTTTTAATTACAAAATGTGTTAAAAGAAAATAAAATCTTAACTGTATTTGGTATAAATATATAATTGTTATAGCCAAGTGTTTGTACGCAAATATTTTTTCTGTAATGGTTCTCACTTAATCTCACTTAGCTTTGGTATAATTTGATGGTTTAAATGTGTTTGATAATGACTATTTCTATTTATTAATACAAATAATTCCATAAGGTAACAAATATGTACATGTACCAGGCCAGGCAATGATACTCCATCATATATTGCTTGCAACGTAAGACCGTAATAAGACGTAACATGCCGTATCACGTCGGGCTTTCAACCGCTACAAGCCGTGATGTGCCTTGACAGAACGCATCGAAACGTCTATCATCCACCTTGACTTGCCGTCAAAACCTTGACAAACCTGGACAAAACGGCACAAAACGTGCAGCCAATCGGCATCAACCGTGATAAAACGTGGGAAAACGCAACAGACCGTCACAAAACTTGAAATCACCATGAAATTCCGGGGAACGTGCTTGCTGCCCGTTCCACCACGGACCGCCTGGAAGTTTTGTTACGGCCTCGTACGCACTGTTACGTTTTGTTACGTCAATACCGTTTTATTACGTCCTGTTGCGTTCACCGTCTGTACCGTGACTGCTGTGGCAAATTTTTTGACAGTTTAAAAATCTGGCACGGCATCCACGGTAATCACGACAGCTCACGTTTGTCTATCACGTCCTTCTGCGTTGTCTAACGTTGTCTCGCGGTCACCACGTTTTGTCCACGGTGGCCTGAAACGGGGCTGCCGTGGCCGCCGGGAACATAGTGTAAACCTAGCATAAGCATGATAACTAACTAAATAGTAATGCACTATTATATTAAATAATACTAATTCAACAAAATTTCTACAACAATTGTCCAACTCGCAGTTTGCAAACAGATAAAATGACTTTACCTTGCACGGTTAAATGAAGAATTTTAATTTTTTCTTCAAGGAAATGATCATGCTCAATGGAAACTCAACTTTATTTTTGTGAAAATTTTGTGATACAAGTATTACATTTATAACCTATTTACATTTGACTTTTATTGTTTTATTTAAAACATATTTCATTATTGCGAAAGATTGGGCGCGAGTCATTAGATTTGTGTTAAATGCCAGTAAAAACGAGGTAAGATAATCCAGTCTTTATTGCGCAGTGAGTGCATGGTCGATTTTAGAGAGATGTCGTCAAAAGGAAAGGAAACATCGTAGCAACGATTTCCCTTTGGAACCTACAGCAATTTACTTCTGAGTGAACTAAGGAAGTGCGTTTAATTGTTTTTGTCGATATATACGCTTGAGAGGAAATGTTAGTACCTGTTTATGGTGTGTTTATACGTCAGAGTTAGGATGGGGATCCCGGCCATATCCAGACGGTTTCAGTCAGACACTAGGTACAGATGATTAACGCGCCCCTCATTCAAGAAGGTAGACGGCGATACCTCTATTAAACACACTTCTAACGTACAGATCATGCTACAGGCTAATTTGGGAGCTGTATATATTGCCTTTATATTACCATGTCTTGGCTAACATGCTTTGGAAATGCCCGATATATAACAGTAACAATTATTTATACGGTGTAACAAGATCCTGCGGATGTGTTCAAGTTTAAAAAAAAAGTTCAATTATTTTTTTTCTGTGGAGATTCTAAATACTGACTTGCCTAAAACAAAACTCCCATCGGCGCATTTCGTTACATACTTTTTATATTCAGTGCAGACTCAATTAAAATGACGAAGAAATCTGCCGTACAGTCTGAAGAATCTAAACTTAAGTGAAATTGAATGGAATAATACAATTGACACATTTGTCAAACTAATCAGGTTTGTTTTTTAACTACCCCATATTTGACTTGCAGCTGAGGAATATGGAAATGTAAGCATATTAATTATTATCACATCTTAATACATATTACATTTTATACAGACTTCATAAAACAATCTGAGGCCAAGCAATTTTAGAAGAATTATAAGCATAGTTTTCTTTCTTCGAACGCACATTGAACGTTGGTCATTTCAGGGATTTAAATAGATAAATGGGTAAATAACACAAAAGCTTAAAATAAGTATTTAAAAAAAGGAAATATACTGATAACTTTCAACATTTAATTATATCTACCAATTACCACCAGTCATTCTACTTTATCGTGATTACAATGACTGGAAAGCGAAGACGCTGCTGTCTAGAAATGTTAGTGTTACTTGCACTAGAGAAAATTTGACCGTAATAAAACGGGGTTAAATTCTGTTGAATTCGATTTCTTGTTAAACAATTTTATGTCAGCCTTCTCTTTATGTTTTGCGCATCACAATTGATATCATTGACAATTCAATGAACTTACATGTTCTGAAATATTGTTAAACATTCAAACAAGAAATCAACAACACTAGTGTGACCAGGTTCTGTGATGGCTAGTGATGGTGTTTGACCACGATCTCGGTGAGTTCCTGCTTTCATCCTTACAGTAAATGTCTTTCTAGACACAAGTCCTCACATTTCTAGACGTTAGCGTCCTTCTGAGGCCTTTTGAGATGGCCCCAGCAATCACATAAGTAAGACGCATGATCCTTTGAGATGTCCCCTTAATCACGATATAGACGGATAATTTAAACTTGTCATGTCATTGTCTGGGTTAATTGAGATATTTAAGTGAAGGAGCTTTCCTGCCGATTCCAGGGATTTGCCAACGTTTGTCCAATGGAGGGGCTTCTATGGCTGGTTGTCTTCGGCACTGTATTGATGTTCTCGCTCCGTATCAGTTATCCGTTCTAACCACATGACAAAACGAGTGTCACTCAAGCTACAGCCCTCATCGATCACGCCATTGTTGACTTCGAGACAGGATGAAATATAAACGATTTAAAAATTAAAATGGTTATTTCCTACGTCGCGGCTGATAAAATTATATCTAAGATGCAGAATACCATTTAGCTGTTATCATTACAGACAAAGCTAAAGAAGAATATTGGCACATGCTTTAGATTTCGTGAGCTAACCGGGCTTTGAGCACATGGCCGGGAATCAATAAAAAGTGCCCTAGATGGAAAGTAAATAGAAAGTAGATATTTGGTGTGTTTGTGTATATATATATATCTAAGTAACCATAATGTGACAGACACCGACAGATAAGCCACACAAATGCTCTAAAGTGCTTTCCGTGGACTCGCTGAATGTCCAAAATTTCCCAAACACATTTATTCTGGACTTTCTCCTCTCCTTGGGTCCATTGACCCCTGGCTGCATTGGAGTGCTTATTGATAAATATAAAACCTCTAAATGTTTCCCTCAGCGAACCAACTTTCCATGGGCTTCTGTCGATATACGTCATACATAGTATTAATGTTATAAAGTATCTGCCGTGCTATAACAAATACGTATATACTGTCCAGTTGTTGGGTTTCTTATCAATTGTTTAAATGCGATACGTAACCTAACGTAGGAAATATATACTTAACCTTTAACGGTTCTATCTTAAGTTCATTACTTCATAATAAATGTATTTGTTTGTCATGGTAAGTCTGTTTCGAGGCAAATGTCCTCACAAAGACAATGGCCAGGAAACGCTTGGCGTATTTCAAAGAGCCATCCAACCCAGGGTTAAGGCAATGAATGTGTGTGAGAACACAGAGATTCATAATTAAACAGTTTGTTTACATGTACTCATATATGCATCCATCGACATCGTCACTTTGGTTGAATGTTGTTTTGTCTAATTAAGTCTCTGAGTTCAACCAGTTTGGTCCTCCATCGTAAAAGGATAAAATGGCTGTATAATGACACTAACATTACTGACATTCTCTAGTAGGATAAAATACTGTAATGAAGTCCGAT
Source organism: Argopecten irradians (assembly GCF_041381155.1). Classification (NCBI taxonomy): domain Eukaryota; kingdom Metazoa; phylum Mollusca; class Bivalvia; order Pectinida; family Pectinidae; genus Argopecten; species Argopecten irradians. Next base: position 46,827,552 of record NC_091134.1, on the reverse strand, counting down.
TTTTATAGTCATACTCACATCATTGGTGTCTTTGGTGTGTGTCACAACTTTATTGGGTTTTTTACCTAAAAAATAAATACTCGAATCAGAATGTAAATATTAAACGTAACAGACATAACTGTATCTGCTATCACATCGCTCAGGGTATGCTGTTAGATAGTGTATCATTTAAAATACTGAGAACTTGTTTTTGGAAAGTATCTATGCATGTTCATTCTCATACACCAAGTAGAAGCGAAAAATGCCAAGTAGAGCCATCACGGATAACGCTAATGTGAACACTGCAGAAATACCAGTGATTACAGTACATTGTTGGTCAAGTCCACTGAATTCATCAAAATCCAGTCTTATGTTGATAAGAATTTTTTAATCGCAAAAGGGAACACAATGGAAAATTCCCTGAATAGATTGATTGGAATAACTGAGGATACAAAAGAACACGGATTGGAGATTATTTTTCTTCTGGCAAAACCATCATCAGGTAATCGATGATTTTTTGGTGGAGGAGAAATTCTGCAGACATACACAATTAATTGGTATGATGGTATGATATGACTTGGAAATAGTAGACTTTTAGCCAAAATGAAAACTCGGACATTTTGATAAATAAAAATTGATAGACAAAATACATGATAGCGATCAAAAATTGTAGTAGGGGACGAGGGTTTAAACGAATAATTTTTTCCAAATCACTCATTTGAAAAATGGCAACAATCCTTGTGTGTTAAGGGAATTGACACTGTCTGGCCAAAACATGCTACCGTCCATACATTGCCAGGCTCTAGAGACCCGTATGGAACTACCTCATGCGGATTAGATAGGGACCTTGCTTTATTTTGTTCTCGAGTATAATACTGGTCCAATATCCATTCTGATTTGCTACAAGTGTTATCGCATGCAGCCAAACCATTTTTTGTTGAATCCGTCTGCGCGATCTCTCGCCACCTTGTGCTCTGTAGGATATACGCGATAGCTAGCGATATATTTCAACATTAGGCTGATCATAAGTACAGCGCTGTGTTCAATTATTATGGGTTTTTTTCCATTGGCGTTTGAACATATTAACAATTCTGTGAACATGCATTTCTATGATATCGATTTTCAGCCTGCTATTATAAAATCGTCTTTGAGAATCATTTCCATAAAAATTAACAGCTAGAAACAATTAATATTTTTATTGCTATATCCTGGCTAAGGAAAATTGGTGTTATGACATATGACATAGAATTGTATTAATGCATTAATAATTTCATTTTAAAGTTTTGTTCAAATATACAAGTATGGTATGCTGTTATACATATAAAAATGTAGTCAACTATGAATATACCAATATTGATAAACTACTCTGACAAATTTAAGACATTGTATTATTAATTATAAATTTATTTACATATTCATTTTAACAAATATCCATTTGACGTTTTAAACATCCTTGCAAAAAATTCTTCTTCATACATTAGATACTACAGTATCCAACAATTGCATTAATGTACATTGTATATAATGATATGAAATGATTGATATTAGTTTGCATGAGTTTAATTATAGAACTAATGTTTTAAGAACATGCCAGATTAAGGTGGAAGAGGAAAGAAACCAGAGTTTCTAGAGAAAGTCAGTACCAATAAGAAATCTCATCATGTTTGCGACCTTGTGATTCATAAACGGAGAGCTGGTTGCAGACTGTTGGTTGTTACTACACCTTGGCTAAGAATTGATGAAATCCATGAAACATTTGTTATACTTTATATCTGTCTATTATCTTCTCTGATATTACATTATGCCATCCCCACCTTTTTATATTATATCTTCTGTCAGTAAATTTTCTATAAAGTCGTTGCATTTGGGATATTACAGCACCTACCAGTAGACAAATTTGGCGTGTTATCTTCCCTGTTGAGCATCAGTTGTCTACAAGGAGTTCAAACTTCCTCCTATCATGGACCTCTCTGATAAATGACTAGACTTGTTTCGCGTTTTATCAAGCGAAGTCAGATATGTTGTTTTGGCTTGTTTGTTCTCCTGTCATTTCACAAGACCTCTTTTATCAGGAGGTGACATGGTCGATGGTTGATATTTTTGTATATGTTTTAAGTAATCTATAACTACTATGAAGTTTTGGATTTATGACGTGTTTATTCTCTTCTTCCTATTTTCTCACTGGCATCGCCCAGTTTCCATTTAACTACAATCTACCTGAAAATAGAAGAAGAATAGGAATTGTCTGTACAAACTGGTCTTTCATTTTTATTTATTATATTATAAGAGCGCAGCTCTCTGCGCGGCCGAAGGCCGCGTATAGCAAAGCTCTACTAACCATAACGCGTGTGTAAGCATATAGAATCCAATACATTCCAATACCCCCTTGGACTTCGAAATCGTGTCCCGCGGGAAAAGTCTCGCGCCTCCATGCAGGCAGCCATGTTTTAATTCTCGTTATCAGCACGACGAGATTTAAATTTTTCTCTGTAGGCAAAACGTATCACCAGGATACACTTTGAAATTACTGTAGGTATGTTTAGATAACTATACAAGGACAAGAACGACACGATAAATGTACTGGTCAAAATGATATACTGTCTATGTGTTGTCAAGCGCACGGCACCGTCAGCCGTGACGTCAGGTAGCTTGGTGCTAAAGATGACGCCACATAATCCCGCGCATTTTTGATACATGGCATGTTGCAAAGTTTTCCGCATTGGAGAGAAACAAGATCGAAAAAAATGAAATAATCCAGTTGAATATTTCTTTCTGACCGGTATATGACGACTGCTAGACACAAATATTGAAGAATAGCATTTACTAAAAGTCAATGATTGGACTACAAGTTTAAACAGTTTTAATCTCATTCTGAGGTTATAATCCTAACTATATTTATACGTTTTATACGTAGCTGCGCTCTTCTGTGGCTTTGCCTTAAATTCATATTAAAATATGTATGTCTGTAAAACCATTTTTCATTGAAGTTGAAAATCAAACAGAAATTCTGTATCTGTTTTAAATCCAAGCTATGTTGTAAAACTTGTCGCGTATACATTTCTCCTGGACCATCTATGCCTAGACAGGTTTCTCTCTGGAGACGGTGACTGACTGGTGGTCATCTGGGTCGCCAGGACGTTGATTCAATGTTCACTGTCATTACTACGGAGGAAACATCAATAACATTTGGATTATATATGACAAAGAATGTCAAGTAGATCGAAAGTCCCATAATACACAGGACTTCCGCCCTCTGAGAATCCCGTCATGCATTGGGATGAGTAAATGATGAACGCTACTTCCTGTCTGTGGTTGCTGATGTCTAATAGTGTCTTCTTGATGATGATCGTAATGGTAGCTAGGCTGCAGTTGCGGCCTTACTGTTTGCAACCCCAATATTAACAGTACATACAAATCAATGCTATCATACATTTGTCTAAAAGTCCCCCTATTTCTAGCAATATAATAAAACCACCGCCGCCTTGAATATATGATATCCATGTTGTAACTTTGGTAAATATTATTTGATAAATGCGTTCAAATTTTCGAAAGTATACATTGTAGATAAAATCAGAAATAGCAGTCAGACTGCAGACACTAACGATGTTTTCCTACATCGACTGCAGGTTCTACCCCGTTCAGCAGTCTAGAGATAACTGTATTCTTAAACGAAGAATATTGTGCTATAAAATTCTCAACGATGCATTTGTAGAACATTTTATTTGTTGTATTAAATGTATGCGTATTATTTCCCTCTTTATTCTTAAAACAAATCAATGATACACCCATCCAACACTTTCAAAATTTACATAACACAACCTTTTATTATTGAGACCGAGACTGAGGTTTCAACTACCACTCAGTTCTTACCAATTGACACATCTACATACATACCTAAATTGTGAAAAACTCAGTAGATGCAAATACAGAACGCTGTATCCGCACTTACAACACAGCTTGGAAAGGATAAAACGTCGTGTTAAACAGTACTTAATATCAGTATTGATAAAATCGTGAAAGTAATTATATTGGAAGCAATCAAAAAGGACGGAGGAGGAAAAGAATTTGCAATAGGATGAAGTCATTCATTCAAAGAAAATATAAATTAAAAATAAATAATATATATGTATATATATGAGAAGAAAGGAATCATAGTCGTCCTCACTATCAAAAATGACGATTTGAAGACTTTTTCTAACATTTTAAATACACAGTATTGACCACAAACTTTGTTATGTCATATTACACGTTACACTTACATTTTGTATATTTATTATCTTTCTAAGCAATACTTCGTGTAGTGACATATTGTTCTGTATACGTGTTCCAACAATAGATATTTTCATTTCAGTGATATGTTAATATAAGTTTAGTATGTTTTGTCGGTATTCGGTGCTGTTGCTTCGTTCCCGACATATCCCCCACCACAGCAATGAAACCGGCAAAAACATACGAAAGTGATGGTTAGTAATTATTACACAATCAAAATTAGTTTTAAATGAAAATAAGCATACCTATAACTGAGAGTACTCTTCAGTGCTTATACACAACTACTGTTTTTAATGTTTTCTAATCCTGCCACCTCTTTATTTTATCACGTTTAATTCCATTCACGTTATCAAGTTAATGTCAATTAAGTTCGTATTAGACACTTTGTCTATGACAGATTAAATGCAATAAGCGAAACCTATCACCAATCGGTACCAATTAAGGGCAATTATAACATCATAACTAGAAAACTATTGCAATGCTTTATTTATCTTTTGCCTGCAACAATCGATCGTTTAAATGTAAGGCAAATCATTCATGCTTTGTTTTTATACTAAAAAATACTCCTATAGTCATTGAAAACTTACTCTTTTTAGATATTTGAATTGATACCACTTTTCCATGCAGGATATGTGCACCTACTTGGAATTGAATTGGCTCTAATCCTAAACATTACGGAGTATTATGTTATTGTTAGGTTAAATCGGTTGACAGCATATCATTTGGTTGTCTTCGTTTACGGAAATGCATATAATCGATAACCTACAATGGCCATCGACACTGTACACGGAACTATCTAGCAAACATAATTGATAGAATTAAAGTTAGATGAGGATATATGCATGTTATATAATATAAATAATTTTAAAAATTATTTGCAAGAAAAAAACGTAGTTTTCGATTGCTTGAAAACTGTCAGATATACACACGCAATCAAATGTTATAATCTATGTTATGAACTAAAATTACGGTGTAATTAAAATGTCAGATATACAATGTAAATATTACTTTGTGTTGAGGTTATGGTAAAAATTACCAAAACAATCATGCACTAGAAAAATGTCATTAAATATATCTTGTTCAAAATCGTGCAAAATATGAATCTCCGTCGTAGAAAATTTATTTTGGTTTGGTATTATAGAAAAATGGACATATAAAGTTAGATGACAACAAAAGCTATTAACAATGTTAAATATTCAAAGGCGACTAAAATCAAACCTGAATATAATAGTTTGTCCAAAATCGAAAGTTTTAATGAGCAATTAATAAAAGCCAAATGCAAAGGGTTTAATGAAAACACAAAAAGGCTATGAATAACGAAATTTGAGGGTAAATATAGAGAAACTTTTCATTCAAAGTGAATTTTTAGTCTACGTGTCGTATCTGAACATTATAACTTTACTTATGAACTATACCGTGACAGGCAAATTACGGCAAAGTCACTTTCCCTTAATGAGACAAGTGGCAATTACGACATATCTATACAACGTATCAAGAAATAACGAACACCATCTTGTCATTAAGAACCGTTCAGGTTGGTGTTTTCAACGAAGTAATCTGAAAACGGAAATCAAGAGTGGTTGTTAGGATCACTTTATTGATAAACCGAAGTGACGAAGACACTAGATAAATAATTAACAGGGATTTTAAATGTAAAAGAAGGTCGAGTGTCCTCTTATGTTTGGGATTGCAGTTACACTCTGTAAGGTATACACAACACAATATATTCATTTGATAGTTGTGGTAAAAACAATTTTTAAAACGTGTTTTTTAATATGATGTTTATTGCTACGACCTTTGAAGTACATATATATGGAGGCGGACTGTTTGCTTCAGCGAGTATGCTGATGCTTTTATAAAAAACGATATCAAACATCAACTAAAATCCTTTGAGGAAAATCCATTTAAGAGATTGCTCAGAAATAACAATTCAGAACACGGGATTTTTTTTAAAGAGTTAAAGTAAAATGTTATTCGCTGCGCTCGAGGGAAATTTCCATGTTCAAACGACTAGAAGTAAAACAAATGCTTGCTTTTTTACATGCGGACGGCGTTCTCTGACAGCTTAGAGCAACTGTAATTGAGAAAGTTAATCGCTTGATGCCGATTCCCTATTAACATGCCATTAAATGCGATAATACTCGACCCAGGCGACCCAGTGTTCACTTGTACGCGGTAGTCAGGTTCTAGTGGAGAAGATACACTCATATAAGGTGCATAGCTGTCGGCTGTGTCATTTAAGAGCGGAAATTCACATTAATGTTATAAGCTTGTGTCAAACATTTAGCCGTCAATAAATGTTTTTCTTCGTAAACAATACTTATAAACAAATATTATAATGTAACACAAACACTTTTTAAGGACGTTTGAAGTATATATAACCAAACTTTAAAATGTTTGTAGCATATCAATACCAATCATTGACAGAACTAGGGTAAAGGTAAGATGTTATGGAAGAGTACTTTTTCACGGTGATACTATTTTTACCTGTAAACTTAAACTGCTGTGTACACGCCAAAACGTGAGGGATGAGAAGTTATCCTGTATTAATCATATCATATATATTTAAAGAAATCAGCTTTATTTTATACGAATAGCTAACAATTGTCCTTTAATCAACCCCTCTTGTCGGCCCGAAAGGATCTAGGGATCTTATTATGGGAGGAAACCGGAGTACCCAGGGAAAATCCACATAGAAAAAAGAGGTTATCCTGTACCTTGTTATATCAGAACAGGAAAGGGACATAAGGGATTCGAACCTCGGTCGTCTTCTTGAAAATATATATCGAACTTATTTTTAACATTATAGAATCCAAAGCTACATGTATTTATTCATATAATATATATACATTCCTAGGTTTTTTCCTTTAACGTCTACAGTAAGAATATATACCCGAATTTGCCGGCTAACGTGTGTCAAAGCAGTACTGGGTTATATCAACAAACGACTTTTCTATCGTGTTCTCGAACGTCGGTGAAGTCCCGCGAGACTTTATATTTCTCTTTTATTCACCACTGATTTCGGTGCAACACAAATTTTGTCTTGTTATGGAGTTAACGTTGGGTACTCTGTAAAGTTCACCTCCAATCAAACACCGCGTGACGATTTATAACGTTGGGTACTCTGTAAAGTTCACCTCCAATCAAAAACCGCGTGACGATTTATCATGTATAGTGATTTTGTGTGGGAGATGAAACGCTAAAGTATGACCAGACTTGGTCATTGTTGTTGACGTCTCCGGTCCAACCCAGTATTATTCAGTCTATTATATAATCTAAAGAATCATACCTTTGATAATTTATTCACCGATATGATCGCTATATCTGAGTGGTATTTTTTCGTTATTAATTCACTAGGTCAGAAAATCACGATTCCAATCCCTTTCAATTAATTCGGCAAATGATAACCTATTATATAGTTTATAAAGTAGACTCATTAATATCATCAGTAGAAAATGTGTACATAAGTACTTAATGGGCGTTTCACGATATAACCGATTCACAAACTATAATATTAAGTCGGATCCATGTTATGTCACCTTTATACATTCACATATTTACACCTGTTGACATTTACAGTCTTTTCGTCTGCCTTTGACAGACTTAATAACTGTAACAAATGTTTAGGCAACTGTTATAGAAATACATTTCGTATGTTGCAACCATCACATGTGGTATCAACATGAGTAGCAGCTTTTGAGTATGTCTTTGTTCAGAAATGGTATTTCATTCTGATCGTTTATCTGTTTCTTTGCTTATTTTAACGAAACATTCAATTATTTCCTTTAGTAATCTTATCAATATTGTGTAGTCTTTCTGAATTAGGTACATGATGTATAACGAATTTTAGTTTGTCCTTTATAATGATGCTCTGTGATATTCCTCAGATGTAAAAAATCGGGTCATTTTCTCCTATATTAAAAAAGTCATTGCCTCTTTAGATAACACTGTCTATCCATTCAGTGACACCTTTCATATATCACGTATGTAGTATGGATTAATATTCTAGTTAACATTGTGTGTTTCTATTAAATTTTGACATTTACAGTAATAACAAAACAAAAAAATACACGATCATGGTTACAGAACGTAATGATATACCCTTCATTTCATTGACAAAAACAGTCAGAAAAGCTTTTAGAAACCTTAAGTTGAAATATAAGTCTCAAAAATAAATTAACGCAATTTCAATCGATTTTCTGGTAAAACGCAATATTTCGAACAAGAAGTGCATATTTGAGACCATCTGAATAAACTTTTGAGAGGAGTAGAATATCGCTATTGAACTAATGTAAAATATATGACTTTTAATTCCCAGCTGTATGCTAGTCGACTATTACAATGATTTGCAGTAGCATGGTTATTCTCTGTCATACTCTCTAGGCGGTGGGCGATACCGGATACTGTGTATTCCTAACAACATCACTCGGTAGTAAAATGTCTAATTACGGTATCAGAGTAATTAATATCAATTCTCTTCCTTTGTCATTCATTTGTATCCTCGTGTGATTCGGTATCAAAATACACCTTTAAAATGTTTGTTTTTTTTTCATTTTGATTTGTCTTCCTCTACGGAATTGTAAATAATTCTACGTTTCGTTTATCCCGTGCATTTATTGAATTGCGATATAGCTTCCTTCAAACATGATAATATGATTTATAAATAACTACTATTTTACGGATGACGTAATCGCTTTGATAAGCACTATCCTTACACCAGATTGATGGATATTTTTAACGTTGAGTAGAGATAATTAATCATTCGATAACCTTGAAGTAACATTTATCGCCAGATGATTGCCTGTATAAATGCACGGCTTATAACAATGCTCAATAAAAACATCTCCACTAAGATGGTTTTTCCCTGTATCTGTTCCCCTTTTTGCAACATTGACCATACGAGGCCAGAATATGTTTATTAAAACAAATTATGTAATCTAGCTATGCTTTTGAGGTGTCTTAACTTAATAAAATCTAAACATTATTTAAAGTATTGATCAATTAGCATTACTTTAAAAAACCAAATACGATCAAAATTATTCAGGAATACTGTTTGCCATAAAAATTTATCAACATTTTGCAATATTCTTCTATAAAAGTCAGATAAAACCTCCAAATGAATTTTGACAAACCATACTATTTACCACTACAGTGTAGTAAAATGATTACACACGGTCAAACCAGAAACCAAGTAGTAGTCAACAATTCCATTTTCAATTTCAACAAAATTTGATTTCATTTGAATTGAAATAAGACATTAATACAATTTCATATAACAGTTTTATGATGATATTATTAATCATAAAGTGATTTCTTCAAATATGGTTTCATCATACAAAAGGATAAAAAAATATTACACTGCTTACATGTAACTTCTGCGTTGTTGTAAATGTGTATAAAACATCATACACTGTAGGCACATGTTCTTTAAAAAGATTTTCACAGCATAATAATCATTTGACTGTATTGTTCTTGTATAGTAAGAGGAACAAATCTCAAATAATGCTTAAGTTCTGTAGTTATGGAATTACATTGAGTGAGCTAATCAGAACAGTAATAATATTTGTGTCAAGCTTTGAAAATGTGCCTGCTGAACTGTATTGATCAATTGATCCATTTTTATACTTCTCATCCACATAATTTGTTTCCCGACGCCTAACGTGATGATGTATTGTATTTGGCCTCAGAGATTAACGTCCGCTTATAGCTAATAAAATTATGGAAATAGTAATCTGACAGCGAAAATCAGCCAATATAATTACCACCTGGGATCGTTTCTTTATTGTTTCCTTTTTAGATTAATTTTGTTTGGCTTTTTAATTTGATGTGAGTTGGCAGAGAAAGTTCAAGTCGATTGTGATTAAATTCTCGTATATAAGGGTTAATCGCTTTCGTTATGATAACGCTTTAAAACGTTTTACTCTGAATTGGACTAGTCTTCCATTAGAATATCTATCCTTAAGGTGGCATTGTTTGAATCACTTAAATGTCGCGTAGTATATCCTTTAATACACAAAACAGTTGGTCAGGAGCTTACATCAATAAGTTTAGTCTTCTTTTCTACTCCAGACGGCTTTCATATAAGTTCCATCGTCCATCATAAAAGTAGGGCCGCGAATGAAGCATTTCCCTTATCATCAACACAAATATAGGTAATCAAATAAACAATGCCTTTCACAATTCTCATTCTCGGTATTCTGAATTTAACTTAAATCTCTTAAATATGAAGTTATTGATAACAGTGCAATCCATTTTCTATATAAATTTTACGTTTTTATTTTTAACTCTTCGAAGAGAATTCAATCAAATATCGAATTTACTCCGACATAATGCTTCACAATGCCGCTAGGATTTTGATAATTTTTCTCGATTGTGTGATGAATCATATTTATCCCAACAGCTAAGAGAAACAAATTGCATATATTGATATCAAACGTCCTTTGAAGTTTATTTTCCTGAATTGTTTCCAACAACAGATAACGACACTATCAATGGCAAACCATGTTTACATTTTATCTACAAAATGTATGAACTGACTTTGTATCATATTTTAGTATAGCAGTAAGTTCTATTATCATCTATAGTTTGCAAGACGTACAAAACCTCAATGCAAAGTTGTTGGTTTCCCAAGCCACATTTCCTACTTCTGGTGTAGTTAAAACATAGGCTACATAGTTACAAGGGATTTCTCATATTCTGACTAGTTTGTGCCTGTAAGTTTTGATAGTTGATGGGGTTTTTGTTTATTATCACTCTAAAAGTACGTATTTATAGTATAGAACTGTACAGATCACTGTACAGAACTGTATTAGTCAAATATCAAAATACGCTTATTGTCCGATAGCGATATTGAATTTCACGAAAGTTTATTGTACATGCTTAAGATGAAAACTGCTATCGTTTATCTGCACATATTCATGTTGTATAGTCATACTGTTTTAAATGGTCAAATGATATGTGTCGTATCAAACAACAGAGTGCGCCATACGTTTTCACCCATTCCAATATTTAAAACGTTGCTACTTTAATTGAACTTCTTGAATAGCGCTTTTAGTGTTTCCGTGATTCCTCGACGAGGGTTTCATTACTTAATCAATGTCAAATGCATTAACATCCCGACGACAGTATCAGATGCGATGTAGTCTACTCTCCAGGAGTGAATAAAAGATAGCAGCAATTAAAATGAGAACACGCGCGGATAACATTTAATTAAATCCTACCTTAATTATCTCATGAAGACAAAAAGACGCGAGAGAACTCGTCAGTATTGTTTTGGTCACGGTTGGCAGGTTATTGTGAAGTTCGTGTGCTTGCTTTTCTCTTAACATTACTTGGGTTGATGTTTTAGACTTTGGCGTGCATGCGAGTGCATCCTGTCAATTCCTACTTGTAAACTTGACGAGTTAGGATCGCCTGTTCTCACTCGCCCTCCAAGCCTCCCGAGTTCCTCTGCATCGACTTCATTTAATGTCATCACCACTATCAACTTCGTAGAAAACTTCCGCGTAGAAAAGTAGTACAGTTGTGTCGCTGGTGATATTCCCCGTGGATCTGAGAGAACTGTAATGATCGCATTTTAAAGCGGCAGCACAACACTCTCGCGTGTATTGAATAGCCTGATTCTTTACCCAACGTCTATCGGTGTCGACAGGCCGAGCCAAAACGTTTGGAGTCAACACGCGCCATATACTTTAACGCCGACTGACAGGCGAACTTCTAGTGTTGATCGTAGCGCGATTGAATACATTAAACAGTGAACGTTTTTATATGCTGTGTTATAAATCTAATGTAATCATTCGAAATGAAATAGTCGTTTTGTTTCGCGATTTGAAATTACTAAGAGTTATATTTACATTTTAATCTTGTGGGATCGAATGATGCAGCGAATTTTGTACATATCATCAAACAGCCCGTAGGCGCTTTATCTTGTTGATTTATGCGTACAGTGTTTTGTTCTGGGGAAAATTTAATATGAGTGTTTTGTTCGCGATAAATAAAGCCTACATCCTTATCTAGAGTGCATCCAGCCATTTGCCATCTTGCCATTTTTGCAGAATTATTTCTGAAACCGAGCGGAGATCGTTCCCTACAAATTTCAGGATAGCAATACACTTGATGGTATCTACTGCAACCGAGGACGACATGCATTTAAGTTTCAAATTTTCATCATAGTCTTTTTTTTTTATTTGTTTCAACTTTTATTTTGAAACCTATCAACATGGTGGACTTTTTTACGGTCACTATATCGTGTCTTCCCCGATTACAGCCCGAGTTATCACTGCTCCCATAGCATCACTTCAAAAGGAGAAAAACGTTATACATCACCATCATGTGTCTAAAAGATACATGGAAATAGAGATTAACGCTAAATAAATATAGAGAAATAGAAATATATTTGTTGCTGCGGTAATAGCGATAAGCATGTTATCTGTGTAACAGTCTTCCCTCCCTCGACATCTATGGTGACAAAGTTACTGCCAGTTTAATGGTGTTCTCTACACTCCAAATGATGATAGAACAACAATACAAAGGTATCTCATTCGTTTGTAGTTAATCAATGTATGTCGAAAATCATGTTAATGGGCTTTTTTTTTTATTTCAAAATGTACTACAAGCATTTCACTTGCACAAACCCCTTAGGTAAAGGGATAGTGGTATTTTAGCATTTTTATGCAGACATAATTCTTCAGGTAAATTCAAGTCATATTCCACTTCATTCAACAAGAAAAGGGTCAATTTAGAGTTATGGATTTCACCTGAAAATGACCTGACCTGATATTGGCCTGAATTTCATATTTATTTGTTTTTATGTCAGTTTCAAATAAAATTTCACCCGAAAGTGACCAGTACAGTACTGAAGATAAACAAATTGACCTTAATGCGCATGAAAATGTTTAATGGACCAATTTGATAAGAGATTCGCATGAAACTGACAAAAACAAATTTTTCATGTGAAACTGACCTCATTTTGAGGTGATTTCAAATAAATTTTAAGTTAATCTCTTTTCAGGTAAAACGGCCTTTAGTCTGTTATAATATCCACCATCGCTGGACCATGTTGCCGAGTGATGAATGTGTCAAACATTCCAAGAGTGGCCGATTAGTAGATGTGTCTACTTTTCTACATTACCATTACCCATGCTGGGGACAGTTATCATTTAGGGGTCGTTGGTTGACGATTGTTTTATTCCCTTTCTGTAGTATGATTTCCTTAGATAATTACTATTGCTCTTATAGGACCATACGTGAAGTTGTTATTTGAAGGCAGAATACATGAAAAAAAAAAAAAATAAAATAAAACACCAAAAAAAAAGAAAAACTTTTTTTTTTTTTTTTTTTTTTTTTTAAATAATAATAAGATTCGTGTCGTTGGTTTGGGCTACGTTAAAACAAATGTCTAGTTGTTCACCATATTGTCCAACATTGTAGTCATTTTTCTGGGTAATATACTTTGGAGACGAGACTCTAGCCAGGCTTGATAAACTAGATATGTGGGTAAATGGATCAGTACAATTTGTCTAGACAGTACTAGTCTCTCTGTAGTATTAAATAAATCGTCCTCGACAATAACTGAATTTAACAGATTCCTCCAGTCTCATTATCGCCAATGATAACTATAAATATGTTTTATTGGAGTAAAATGTTGAAGTCGAATACATAAAACTGGACGAACTACCCATACTCTTGATCTCATAATGCTTCATAATTTAATTTCTGAATATTCAGTGATAAATTTTCAATTTCTAATATTTTTTCTTTGTGAAAAATGGTATCTCTTATCTTCAACAAACGGTGAATAGTTTACACTTTCCTGTTGTGTTGAAACATTCCAGTATACTTTATGTCCGAGGGCTTTTAAAGTTGTCATCGTAACGGAACAGCAAACAAAAGCGAGCATATTGCCTTCTTTGTAGATATTGTATCAGTTTGGCCATTTGTTTGTTATCTTTCCTTATAGTTCCATTCAATATTACAGTTACATTTCACTTTAAAGCTGTATGGTCTATTACTTTCGCTCTTTTTGTCATAGTGAAAACTGTTTAAGTGTTATACATATTTTTCTCCGTTTGTCTGAGTTTTAAACTTTCTAATTTTACCACTTTTTATAAAGTTGCATCACTGGCAGTATTTTTAATTATTTTTAATTATAAAAGTAAAACAATCTTTTTAACGTGTTCACGTGAAAAATAGGCTCGAAAGAGGCCGAATCATTCCGAACTATTCCGAACATCGTCGCGACAATCTCGAAGAAACACGAGAGTTGTGAAACCAAGAAAAATGTCAACAATTTTTCGTAAACAGAACATGTGGTTGACCTCAGCAGACTGGATCTACAAAGAAAATAATGATCGCACATTACAATATTTGATACACACAGTATTGAATTACGGCAATGTGTGGATTAGATGTTTCCAATACTCGCTCTGTGAACATATACTAGCACGATTTGCTCATATTAGCCAGAAGGTAACCGTAAACAAACACATGTGCGCTTACGCTAGTTACATGGATCACCATGTGCAGGACGTGTAGACGTCAGTCACGTGATACGATTCGGATTTCCGACAAAATCCGAAGGTACTGAACATGGTGGTAATTGAAAGCGTTTTATTCAAAACCAGGAATATATATGATCTCTTGATTTCGGCTCTCTTATAGCTGACATATGGTTTTGGGGAGCTAAATCATCAAGATACATGTCCATGTTCAAATATCAAATGTTAAAACGACATATCGTTTCAATGAAAACTACAAGAAATACACTTAATATCACCTGCTCTGGAATGCCAGGTGTCGTCCATGGCACAGAAAACGCTAACAGTTGTGGAACACCTGGTTCTATTCCAGCAATACATTTGTAATTGAAATCAAGTCATAAAACAATTCTGTTTTTATAACAACTCGGTAATTTTGGCGCTTTATAATAATTATGCTGAATCAACCAGTGAGGATTGGTCTAGATTTGTCTGCTCATGCGATTGTTACCGATAATTTTGTTTACCATATACGACCGACCAGTTCACGCGTACAGGCCATAAATCTAGTTGTCATTTCCGATATCCTTTTCTTTCATCTTTAACCCTTTACTATTCCACATCTTCACACTTTCACTTCACCATCTCGTCCCGCGAGATTTCACGACTTCCTTTAAATACACGACATGGACCAATATAATGCTACATCACATGCCTAACCTTGTGCTATGGGAGTATACATGACATTAATATAACGAGACTCGTCAGGATTTCTTAATTCTAAATACACCATTTTACTCAAGTATATATAGAAAACGATGAATTCAATCAAATGTATCTCTCTAAACCTATTTGAGCAAATAATCCAAACAATAAAATTAATTTAAGAAGCTAAATTATAGGTCTACACATATTCAAGTTTGTTTGTTTGTTTGATTAATTAACGTCCTATTAACAGCTATGGTCATGCAAAGACGACCTCCCATGTATGCGGCGACCGTGTTCTGCGTGTATGTTGTGCGAGGTGCGTGTTTTGGGAGACTGCGGTATGTTCATGTTGTGTCTTCTTGTATAGTGGAACTGTTGCCCTTTTTATATTGCTTTATCACTGAAGCATGCCGCCGAAGACACCAAGCAACACATCCCACCCGGTCACATTATACTGACAACGGGCGAACCACTCCCTGTATGCTGAGCGCTAAGCAGAAGCAAAAACTACCACTTTTAGAGACTCCGGTGTGTCTCGGCCAGGGGACAGAACCCAGAGCCTTCCTCACAGGGGCGAACGCTCAACTCAAGGCCAAAAGTGAGGCGGTGCCAAGGGAGGCATTAGGAAAGACAAAGTCAGTAAGGAAGAAGAGAAAAGATAAGATCCTAAATTTAGTCGCCTTTTACGATCATGCAATAGGGGCAGCAGGTACAATTCTAACGCCCTACCTGCAGGGCTAACATATTCAAGTACGTTAAAGAACCATTCATGCTACGCCTGTTTACTAACTTGTTGCGTGACATCTTGGGTGCTGGGCTGTGTTTATTGTATGTAAATGAAGACACAAAGCACATCTCGTTGGTGTGAGCCCGCGGGATTTGAGTGTGACATGGCGGCCCTGGGGGAGTTTGGAAGGCTATCTCACAAACTGCAACGATTGTTATAGAAAGATCATTTAATGCTTACTTAATATTCACAGAACATGATATCGAGTCTGTACATCACGTGATACAGAGAGCACATTGCATGTAAATGAGTATCGTTAACAATAGTATACGTTTGTTTGTTTGTTTGATTGATTAACGTCCTATTAACAGCTATGGTCATGTAAGGACGGCCTCCCATGTATGCGGTGTGTTGCGTGTATGTTGTGCGAGGTGCGTGTTTCTGGAGACTGTGGTATATTGTATAGTGGAACTTTTGCCCTTTTTATGGTGCTATATCATTGGAGCATGCTGCTGAAGACACCAAGCAACACACCCCACCCGGTCACATTATACTGACAACGGGCGAACCAGTCGTCCCACTCCCTGTATGCTGAACGCTAAGCAGGAGCAGAAACTACCACTTTTATAGACTTTGGTGTGTCTCGGCCAGGGGACAGAACCCAGAGCCTTCCTCACAGGGGCGAACGCTCAAATAGTATACGTAATACAATAGTAACGGCTTCATATGCAAGGAACAGTAAATAACAAATAACAAGTTTTCATGGTCATCTATTCTTGAAGTATATTTAATTGCATTAACTCAGCCTAATATTGAAAATGATATGTTGTAAAATTTCGTTTTATTTATTTTATTTGTTTAAAGCATTATCTTATTTCTATGTTCTATTTCGAAATAGCCATATAAATGATATAATACTAGTAATACTAATACTAGTATTATAGAGTGGGGAGTCCAACGTCTTGTCTTCGGCGGTATGTTTCATTGAGTAGCCATATGTAGTAGGATAAACGTTTATTATCCTATGGAGACACAACGAGCGGATATAGAATAATATCTCTAACGACACAGACACAGCACACAGATAAACTGTACTAGCACTAGGTAAAACGTTAAGAGTTAAGCAAATTTACCGAACCGAAAATAAAGATAAAAAAAAGAATACAAAAACATGATATATAAACAGATTTGTACTTAGTATCTGTTCTAGGGATGATATATATTTTACAGATGAGTAAGTGTTTTGGCCTACATCATAGTATGTCAAATATCTATAATAAATCGCGTGATGTATTGGCTGACTTAAAATTTCAACCATTGAGAATCTGCTGATAAGCTGATTACTGTAAACTATTTTTCTTTCGCGAATTGAACGATCCAAATAAATTCGCGAAAGTTATCTCTGCGAATTGCTATCTCCATCATAGTTACTGATATAGTGGAGGGGTATCACTTTAGGCTGTTTTACGGCCACTCAGTGATAAGTAAAACATTTTGCATGAAGATACCAAGGGTCAGCTGATATTGTATGTTAATCAGATTATCCGAATTTTCTGGGTTCATTGTAATATCCGAGGTTCAATGTCAAAGGGTGAAAATCACATTTTCATTGTTGAAGTCGTAATTTATTAAGTATAAGAATAGAAATGATATTTTTAGCAGGTTTTTTCAGCAGTGTTTTGGTTTGTGAAGTTCAGTTCAGAAAACTGAAAAAAATTGAATAAGTAGGTCACAGTGACCTAGTTTAGCATTTGTTCTATCTAAGCATTAAAAACTTTAACAATTTTGCTAAAAACTTAGATTTTTCAACGGTTTGAAAGCTTAAGATTGATGTTTAGTACTGCATGTGAATTTTGACATGACATAATTAAGATGCTTACATCATAGGATCACATTGGCTGGGTCATTTCAAGCAACACCATCACTGAAGGTGGTATGTAAGAATTCTGCCTGCTGCCCCACTGGATTATAGTAGAAGGCGACTAAATTTTAAATCTTAATTTCATGGCTACCTAGATTTTTTTTAAATTTTAATGTAACCATTTCAAATCTTTAAAGTGATATTAAGCATTTTATTTGGATTTTGTCACGATCTACTTAAGATGAGTTCATTCTAGTGTCACATTTGCTGAGTCTGTTACAGACATAAGGTCATGTTCATTGAATGATACCGTCTGACAATTACGTATCTTCTAGATTTTCCTTGTTTTAAGCAAGTGTTCAAGCTATCAAAGCTTGTTTTTTATGGGAAAATCTTACTAACAGCCTTAATTAAAAGTATACTGTCAGAATTATGCCTACTGTTCAATTGCATGATCAAAAAAGGCGACAACAACTGGGATTCCATTTCTAGTGGCTACCAAGAACAAAATATATTGGATTTCTGTCTCAAACATCATGGAACAGTTTTTGTTTCTCAGTAGGACCTTACTGTGATTACAATTCAAGCAATGGACAATGATATTTTAAGTGCTTAACAAATTGCAGGAAATCAACATTGATCTTGATGAAAATATCTCGACAAGCAGTTCGTCTGCCCTTATACATGTTCATTGTTTCTAAAACGATCTAGACACGAACGGGAGAGGAGTCCTTGGAGTTCATTTGTACTCTTTATATCAATCAACTTCATAGGCTGAAAAGTCCAGATATACTTCCCCTGTCACCCGGAGAACGCCGAATAATTTAGCGTCCGATAGCAGTTAATTTCAGGACATTAGTAAGGATATACTGTCCTCCTAAAGACGGTTCAATAGTCTGCGCCCTTTAGCTTCCGGCTAGACTATCGGCATGTCCCGTGTGTTGTTACATACAAAATCGTCTGTCATACAGTATTATCACTACAGTATGTTTACTTCTACCACAGTCTTAAGGTACATGGGAGTGTCTCGTAGTTTGACAAAAACATCATGAGCACACACCTTAGACTTTTGGATCGTATTTAATTTTGTTTTAGAGAAATATAAAACAATATTGGATTGTACAGTAATGTTTGATTATAAATATATACTGTAAGTTAATGTTTAGATATCCTCGATACTCCAGGGGTTCCAATCACTTACGATCTCTACACCCCTGGACTATCTCATAGTAAACTAAAGGCAGCTCAGAGGAAAAAATCGGAACCAATCACAGGTCTGCATTTGAAGACTACAGAGAGAGCGACGCCTGACATCAAAGTCACACAGTCAACAACAGTGTACTGTTATACGGCTCTTGCTGTGCATCAAAGGACTAAATTACCTTTATATTTTGTTGCCTCCAGTTTAACTATGAGATATTCCAGGGGTGTAGAGATCGTAAGTGATTGGAACCCCTGGAGTTTCGAGGATGATATTCAGACCACTCATAGTAAATGTATGAAAATATGGATACTAGCTTAACCTAACTTTGATCTTGGCCCAAAAGACGTCTGAAAATTATCAACAGACAAAGGCTATGCCAAATACTCAAACATCACATGGGCAATATTTTATCAAAAGCGGAACCTTAAAACACAACGTGCATACTGAGCAGGAAAGGTGATGGTGATATATAAGGTTGTTGCAACTATAATTACGGTGCTGCGTGTTTTGTTGCACGTCTGAGCGCTCAACAAAGAAGTTTTATAAGCTCATGAGTCGGACGTGAAAACCTTTTAAAATGATGAAATGCACACGCTGCACTTTCCAAAGAGGACTGTTTAAAACTCTGAAAGCGTCATGGGAGGCTGGGAATAGGAAGCGCGTGAGTTTGGTGACGGGATGTGTTCAGGTGGGTGAAACACACATGTCACAGTGATGATATTTGTCACAGATAATAAATGCCTTCCCCGAAATCACAAGCCCTCGGGTATAATTTGTTGTACTTAAGCTTTTCAGTAACGTCCTTATCGGGGAAATAGATCGCCGGGTGAATAGACCTGGGGATCCATCCGAAAAACACGTGATTCAATCACATTAAAGTGTATAACGGTACAAAATTTATTGAAGACATTTCAGATTCAATATTTCAAGACTTTCAGAGATTTTAAGTGGAATGACAATGAATAGCAATACCCACGGATCAGGGATTTAATTTCTTTTACTACACTCTAGGTTTCATTTGTTTCCGTCTTATATGTCTATTCTGTAAAGCAGTTTATACGTAACAGTTTTGTGGTGGATCATTCTTACACTACATGAGCCAATAAATAAAAAATGGCTGATGATTAATGGCCATCACTTTTTTTCTGAATTTCAATCTGGCTTTTTGCAAACCTTGGGGACGATGGGAAGCCAAACCTTTGAAAGGCAATCATTTAAGATGCGGGATTGTGAGTGTCTTTACTTGACATACACTCTTTTGCAATGCTAAATATTCCCGTGTATGATTTTTCCCATGAAATTACTAAAATAAGAAATGATAACAACGCTTTAATCGTTTTTGTTCTTTCTCTTTTGTAATATTTCATGGGCGAAAAGTTTCAGTTTTCATTCATTCTTGCATGTTGCCAATTCTAACTCGAAAGAACAAATTGCTATATGTATATGTGAAAATAGAATTTAAAGTGAAGTAAGGCATACGACGCAGTTGTATTATCTATGTCACCATTACATAATTTTATGAGAAAACTAAATTTTGGGTTTTGCCTTTCCTCCTTCTCCTAACAACATTTTGCCAGAACAAAAATCTATGGATATCTCATATTTGCTAGGTTCTTTGCATCTATATGGATTTAAGACGTCTGCTCTCATACTATGTTATATGCCATGCACGTATGACATTAAAATTGTACGTCTTGCCGTCCTCATGGTATGGTCGTAAAAGGCGACTAAATTTGAGATCTTATATTTTCACTTGTTCTTAAATGGCTTTCATTTCACTAACGTATCCTTTGACACCACCTTACATATTGACTTGAAGTTAGCATTTGCCCTTGCGAGTAAGGCTCTGGATTCTTTCCTCTAGCCTATAAAGGCCATCTGCTGCTCTTGATTAACGCTCAGAATAAAGGTAGTGTGATAACTGGTTTGCCGTTTTCAGTATAATGTGACCAGGTGAAATGTACTGTCCAATGAATTTTGCAGTATATTTTAGTGAGATACCACTAAAGGCACGAGTATCACTATGACAAGGAAACAAAACACGAATATGCCGCAGCCTCCCTCAAATGATGACATTTAAACGCACAACATACCACATACAGGGCAGACCGTCATCTGTTAATAGTACGCTAAGTCCTTTTAACCAACCAACCTAAAATAACATTGTCAGATGGTTTATTGTAGTAAAACAAAGTTTATTTTAATAAAACAACGCTTTCTCCCACATGCCCTTCTACAACAACACAAATACATTGCAGACTTACTATCAAAACCTTATGTCAAAATGTATAACAATATAATAATATGTGTATTCTACTTTAGTAAAGTAGTATTCCTAAAAAGGCATCATTTCACTGTATTTATCAGACAGTCATTGGTTTTGGTTTGTTGGTTGGCTAGACTCTCTTTGTATATGCGACCATGTGTGTTTGGAAGCTGTGGTAATTATGTTAGTGTTGTGGCTCCTTATTATGGAATTCTTGTCTATTGTATGACACTTCTCTTACTAAAGCATGCCGCAAGAGACATCGAACAGCACACCCCACCAGTCATATTATGTTGCTAACGAGCGAACCTTCTAATTATATCGAGACGTTAGTAGGCGTAAGAATACTATACCGATCGTCAAATTCACTAGAGCATTATTCGTTTTTTTATATATTTTTTCATCTATTTCTTAAATTGATATTTGATATCAGAGACGTAGCTTTTTCGTATCTTAATAATGGGGACAGGACTGATTTCAGGCTGGTATAGTATTGTATTACTAGACTGGACAATGTTATTAACACCTTTCATGTGGACACTGAGCTCGTCTACTGAGTGTAAAACAATCCTATAGCGAAATGACGTCAGATACAGCTAAAGATATCAAAATATATCACATTGTATGCTTTGCTTAGTGCCACCATTTCCAGAATAAAATACGAACATATAAATAAGATCATTATCATTCTGCAAAATTATATACACGTTTTTAGGACAATATCAGGTCTGCATTTAAATAATCCGCCGTTTATTGTAGCCAATGCGGCACCAGAATTTAACATTAAACATTCGGTTTTGAAATCATTGTCAATAGAAACGGCACTACCGGGAAAACAACTCGGTGTTTGTAAAGTGGAGTACGTATCAGTCTATTATGGAAGATGGAAGCGGAACGCGGAACGAACACATCTGAGATGACGGACACGATAGGGTGTTATCATAGACATATTTGTTTTCGCGGAACCGCCACACACGTCCGGTTTTTGGGTTCCTATACTTAGTACCCCTATGGGAACAAGCTTGAAGGCGTTCTGTAGTATATCGTGACTGAAAGCATCCGCGTTTAAACTCCGGCAGTTTTTGTGTTTTAATGATCCGCAGTAATGTTTTATTGATAAATTGTCTTGCGTTTGAACATTATTTATTTTATAAATTAACATTGGTATATTGATAAAAAGTGAGCGAACAAAGGATTTTCCTGGAAAGCAATATTGCTATGTTTTCTCTCCATTTACAGTCACAATTGATGGACGACTTCGGCGCAATTCATAAACTTTAGGCATATGTTTGGATTCTAGGCTAAGATCACCAGAGAAGCTTTAATATCGTGCTAATTATTTCCGATGCCATATATTTATGAACAACATATGTAAATCTGTTTCGATCCATACCGTTAGATGTTGGGGACTAAAAATAAATCAAAGATATTTAACGGACTCTTAGCTGGTATTTGCAATTTAAATGGCCCTAGTTTAAACCTGCGTGACCGAAAAAGAAACATAATTCACAGTTTTAGGAATATCTTTGAAACCTTAATGTGTTTTACACAACATTTTACACACATCAAAAGTACATGGTATTTGGCCACATATTAGAAAACAGCTGAATAGGGACAAACCGTAAGTCACTTGGGAGCAGTTGTGGTAAGACCGCGATGTAGATCGGTAAAGGTCACTCGTACTTCCTCTCGTACCACGTGTTATGTACAGTTGCCAACTTTGCTGCATCTGCATAATAATCACACGACTGTCGTGAATGATACATGTTAACTTCTTGAACAGGTTAGCATTAAGGTGCGATAGTCAAGGGTTCATGTATTTAATATTCTCATTTATGGCTGCCAATTTGGAACTAACTTGAACCAGTTACTAATCACTGTACATCGGTGTTTTTCTCTGCAACCTCCGGCGGCTTTCCTCCAACCAAAACATAGCATGTCCTGCAATACCCTTAAGACGAATATCAAAGACATTCAAGAGAATAAATGAATAATGTTATAAGTTTGTTGTTATGTGACAGAGTAAAACAAGATATTTTATAAGGTATTGAAATGTAACAAATTCAGTTTACCTAACCACATGATAAAATACATATTCATTTACTGAATACATCTGGATGTCTTGCGGCTTTCCTTCACCCAAAACATCGCATGACCTTACTTTCAAACAATGTATTTGTATGAACAAAGATACTTGAAACTATAGTTGTATATAAATTAATATTTTGCGCTATATATTTTTGCGGCCACTTATAAACAAAGGCACTTGAAACCTTTTTGGAATTCGTTTAAAGTTGCTTAAACAATACAGCTGTATATAAGGTAATGTTTATGCGTTGTTACATCTACAGATGATATGTCTTTTCGTCATCTTCCTCCAGAAAACATAACTGTTAGTTTTTTTGCGCTGACAGATATAAATAATGTCGTGTTGGTTTAAACGAGCCTTGATGTTGTTACGGAATGAGGTTTTCGCTTTAAATGGTGGGCGGTTTACACGATAAGGGGAACCAAGGTTACAGACATACTATAACGCCTGGTTATCGATCATGAATTAGCGTATGATTTGTTAGCTGAGAAATAAACTTTCATCTCAAAATAATTAATATCGAGATAGCGTCTGCCCCAGGATAGCAATACAGTCTTGTACGCATGGGACCTGTTTCGGACGCGCACAGCGTAAATCATTCTCAAATGGCCACACCACTTCGACAAATTACACGTGCATTACGTGCGTGTGTGAGAAACACGCATTAGTGTTAATATACGGAACTAAATGTGATGAAATTCAATTTGGCGGCTCTCTCCATTAGACGAAAATAGTTAGTCATACTAATTTCATATAATAATAGATGTACTCTTATTTCAGGGAAAATGAAAAGCTTTTTTATTCGCTAATATCGTTTCATGTCTTTGAATATGTGTATTATAGATATAGGTATGTATTGCGTTACTTTATATTGTGTGAACAATATCATTATATGCAATTAAAACCCTTTCATATAAACAATATTCGATGAAAAACTATTGCTTCCATGAATGAAACCTGACAAATTGACTTCAATTTCACGACCAGATATAATTTCATAATATATAATTTTTCAAAAGTCCATTTTGAAAATGTTTTGGACTGGCAATGTCATTCAAAGCAGACAAGGTTTCAAGATATCTGTGTGCAAAAGTAAACTGCATCCAAATGGTCGAAACGACAAGAATTGGTGCATTGATTTGACATCCCTACCTGGTCAAAGTCTCCAATGAGAAACAATCGGTTTCTACATATTGCTCATCGATAATGTGAATCGTTTGCTTAATTAGTTATAGAAATTAGAACAAAACCGCGACATTATTCGTGGATCTGGTTCTGAATCAAACCCTGTGGAACTCAGTTTTATAGATGGTGGTCAACATCAAATGGAATTATTGCCAAAGTACTTTTAAGATTAAAGGAAGACTAGACAATTGAAATGACAACTTATATTAGAACAACAAAGTCAAATAATAACTAAAACAATAATAACAATTCCTCAAACACCTATAACTATTACGTCGTGTGCTGTTTTCCAAACCAATGATTTAAGTATGTATGATAGATCGAAAAATCAAGCAAAACAATAATTCCATTTGAATATTTCAACGCATTAATTTGACAAGAGATCCCAGAGGGATCTTGGCGCACATAGAAGATTGATATATGTCTGACAATAAAATGAGTGATCTCCGCTTTTCAAACTTCAACTATCAGAATCCAAGATGACGGTCTGGAACTTCAAGCATACTTTTTACACCGACCCGTTGAAAAGTGACCCCATAAGAACTCGTTTTTACACAACAACACAACACGACACCAAAACACCACGAAAGCACACAGCATGACACAGCACAGCAATACAACAACACAACAACACTACACAGCACAACACCACACAAACACAACAGCACATCGCACAACATAACACAAATACACAACACACAAACACGCAACAACAACACAACACCACCCAACAACAACACACAAAAACACAACACACCTCACAACACAACACAACATAACAACAAAACATTACACAACACAACCACAGCACACAACCACGCAACAACAATACAACACCACCCAAAAATAATAACACTCAACAACACAACACATGACAACATAACACATCATAAAATCACACAACAAAACATCACACAACAACACAACACAACAACACACAACAAAACCACACCACAACACAACAATAATACAACACCACCTAACAACACAACACCCGGAAACAACACAACATAACGCAACAACACATCACAAAAACTTCACGTAACAACACAAATACACAAACACGGAACAACAACACAACACAACACAAAACAACACAACACAAAACACAGCCACACAGCACACAAGAACACGCAACACAACAACACATCAATGACACACAACACAATAACATGACACAGCCACACATAAATACACAATACAACACACAACAACACAACAC
The DNA here is from genome assembly GCF_041381155.1 of Argopecten irradians. Taxonomy (NCBI): domain Eukaryota; kingdom Metazoa; phylum Mollusca; class Bivalvia; order Pectinida; family Pectinidae; genus Argopecten; species Argopecten irradians. The sequence continues at coordinate 46,801,567 of NC_091134.1, read as the reverse complement.
CACACAACATAACAACACAACAACAAAACAACACACAACAACAACAAACAACACACAACACAAACACAACACAAAACACACTACCTCAAAACAACACAACAACACAACACAACCATACGCATGCATTTTTGTATTGCAGGTAATAAATAAATATTAACAATTTCTGAATATCTGACAAACGTTTAATCGTCAAAAATGTTATTATAAAAAATCATTAAGAAACAAATTAATAATATCCCATAATTATAGTTTTGTAACACTATCCACTGGTACTCGGAAGTGAACACCACACAGTACAAACTTTGCATGCAGTTGATAACAACAATTCCTTTTTATTTACTACGTTACCTCAGTGTTATATAGCAATTCCTCAGTCTGAGAACAATTAAATTAACATTATCTACACGGACGGACAAAATGACTACAGAAAAAATGAAAGTTTTGTAGTGCCGTATTCTCCATAATAAACATACAAGCACCTAAAATAATTAAATGAGGTATTTGTTACGATGATAACGACACCAAATTTCAATTCAAATCGAGGAGATTACGTAATTTTAATACAATGGCGATAACAGAACTCGAGAATTATGTTTGTGCAACAGTTATATATGTGAATGTACTAGGGTCATATTTCAACAGACCATCCGTTGATAGTTTGCCAAGTTCATTTTTCAACGGTCATTTTTCAAAAGACCTGCCGTTGTGAATTGACCCTAGACACTGTCAATTTTCAACGGCATGTTCAATTTTCAACGGCATTCGGGGTCCGTTTTCAACGTTGAAAACTGACCCGAGGTCAATTTTTAACGGAGGTCCATTTTCAACGTTACACCGGTCAATATGTACAACTAGGGTCCTAGGGGGTAATCCCTTCAGTACTTTTTGAGAAATAGCGGTAATAAGAATTGTTTTAGACGGATGGGCCACGGACGAAAGGCGATTTGAAAAAAAAAAAAAAAAAAAAAAAAAACATTCTGCCGTATATTTGTGGGTTTTTTTGGAAAATTATTTGTTCAAATAATTCTGTCTAAAATCATTTCAAAATAAAATAAAGAAATAATTCTTACTATAAATTTGACCTGAAAACATAATCTTCTACTAAGAAGCCCAAGCTAAGTCGACATCCAACATAGTCTAGTGAAGGACAGTTTTATTTCATTTTAACTGTGGTAATCTCGCATCTTGTGAGGCCGACATAGGCCAGATTATCAGATAAGGTCAGATGTTCACTGTTTTACGATTGGGTGCTGTCCTAATGCGCTCTGTCTTCTATCATTTAAAGTCGACGACTCATATACTTTTATTGTCCCGACGAGTGCAATTGTTACGAGGTAGATTTTCAGAAACGGCAAACCAGTCGCGACATTTATTACATGTTAGTATTAAAGAATTGTACAAAAGCAACACAAGTCATAACTGGATAATAAAATTCTTTGCAATTAGGTCGATTATTTGTCGGGGATGTTTAATATATAACTCGACATTTATAAACAAGTATACAATAAATTCAAAATCTTCCTTGCTGTGGTATTTCTACAAACACTTACACGATAACAAATCCAAATTGAACAGCTCATTTCTTTTGCTTTAACTCGTTAGTAGAGATGTGAAAGTCCCCAAATTTAAAGTTATTCTGTTCTTCTCGAAGTCTTTAATGATGTTAGGAACAACAAACCTCTGCTTTATCCTTCAAGAATTTGTCACTGATCAAAGGAATTTTAAAAAAGAAGTGTTTGCTTAATTCGCTACTGTCTATTTAACAGGTTGTAAACACTGATTTTTTAATGTCTATTTCAGCTGTCCTGATATTAATAAATGACAATAGAATATTACCAAGACGTACAATGTACGTATAATACAATATTTTTAAATATTTACTTTCTCTTGTTTGGTCGTTCACCTTTGACGTACTACCTATTCCAGTGGACACTGACCACGGGCACTTGCAGTATTAAGAGATAATCTATAAGTTGTCCTAATAATAATAAATGACCGGAAAATATTACCATGACGTATAATATAATATCTTTCAGGCGTATGCCTATTGTGACCCAGACCTGTATAACTAGATGTTGACAGCGTGTACGTATGTGACCAGGAAGCACCTTATGTTTTCTTGTAACGTTAGAAGCCGTCGGTGCTAGACAAACCGAACTCCAATTCTTTTTTTTTTAATTGAGTTTTATTTCCAGTCGAGAACTCATATAATAATGAAATATAGAAAACTCAAAGTAACTCTATATCCTTTTTTCCAGTACAGCAGTTATATCGCTAAGCCTTCGGGGCTCTTGATTCTAATATGGCTTCTACGTCTGGCAACCGGAAGCCAAATTGATAAGAACTGCACCTTTAAATTTGAAAGGTGATAAGATCAAAACTGTAAATAAATGCTACACGCTTTTTCTACCAATTGTTATTCAGATATCTTAAACTCGTGTGACTAAATTGAAAGATCGAACCTTAGTGATTTTGTTGCTGGATTGCAGCTTTCCTCCATTGATAACCACCAGAACATCGCCTCGATAACAAAGCTATATAGATATCGCCTAAATCAAATGAAAGAGAACATCGTAATACCGTCTTCCCATGCCTATTAATTTGTATACAGTATGTGAAGCTTTAATAGGTTTGAACCGCTCGTAAAGTACTTGATCTTAAGGGCGCTTAATCCATTTGATAAATATGAATCAAATATGTGTAACAGCAGTTTGAGACATTAAATAGCATTTTAGTTACTATTATGTTGTAAAAACGGAAAATAAAAATATATTCTTCTATCATGTTAAGTAATTATTGGATAAATCACACATTTTGTTTAGAAGTGTAAATTCTAAAATTCCAAGTCAATAATGAAGGTGTCATGCGCAGAGGTCAAACTTACTGAACTACAAATACATAACTTCCGCAGGAAAGGCTATCAAGCTCTGTGATTGGTGAGGCTGCTATCGTAAATTGGTCGCGACATGTCGTAAAAAACAACATTTAAGTCCGCGAACTGTTATTTAGTGGTTACCTAATGTGGCGATTTTGACCGGATTAGCCGGCCACTTGAGAATTTTTACGGCAATGTGAGCATCATAAAGACAGGGAACCGAAAGCTTGTTTAGCACTTGAGTTATGGCCACTTACTAAAATGTATTGTAATCAGGGGAATAGTTTAAAGAACGGAACGTTTTTTGTCGGGATTTAACGCTTTCTTCAAAGTTAATGTCACAGGGCGACGAGTGCGAACGATTTTCCATGTACGTCGTCCACATCAAAATGAAAGGGCGATATAGCACAATCTCAGAAGGTGAACTAATGCCTCAATCGGTTGAATTGATATTGCTTTATTAAAAACCTTTGTCCTTTGTTAACTTCAAGGTGTTCGTTTTGGAAAAAATCGAACTCTGTAAAAATAACCGAGCTACGGGTAATAACTACCCGTATAAATACCCCTTCCAGTTGTTGGATGAAATTGTTAGCTATAAATGTCAGATCCTAACCACCATTTATATCGGGAACCTCCCCACCCATCACAAATGATATCAAATTTAATGAACATGTTGAACAAAACATACTTGTATGATCATCGGTATTAAACACTTAGTTATGGTTTTTATTACTTGATAAAGCAAATACATTAGTAATAAAATACCATACAACGATAAGATCCGTTGTTTCCCTTTGAGAATAAAGGCATTTCAAGGGGAGGGCTTATTACCGAATGTGGGTCTAAAATAGCGGAACGAGTTTGAGAAATGTCGCCCGACATGTATTATAATGTTTATTGATTGTTATCTACTTTTGAAATGTCTTTCCTATTACTGCTAGTTTTGCTTTTAATTCACAGTTTCACTTTGGAAGGTTTTTGTAAAATAAGTGTGGTAGAGTGGTAACACGATGTCACGATGCAGTTTGCAGTAAGTTATGGTATTACTTGTCGAGTATATGAATACATGTACGGGGTGTCCCAAAAAACATGTCCCGAGTTTGACGCTTTATAAAAACTGTTTTGATAGAAGGAGGAATTTGATCTATTTACCATTAGAAAGGTAGTGATCTACTCTGTACAACGATATATAACAACCCGGACAAATATCTTTTTGTTAAAACTTACATTGAAAGTTGTGAGAAAGTCATATCTCTCTAATTTTGCGATTTGTTCAGAAAATCAATAACTTTCAGTTAAAGAATGGGCGCGAGGTGTTCGCCCTTCTTTTTGATGACATGATGAATTCTGTCCCTGAAATTCCTCACCACCTTACAATTCTGTAAATCTACTTCCTGGAGATAGACAGCATACCTGGGTGACATTTTCATAACATTTTATTTACTAAAGTAGGGGATTTTCTGACCGCATTGTAGATTCCAATAGCTTGAGCCTGATTCTTCATGGTACTAGAAAGTCATCAAAATGTGACATCATCGATGATGTCATCATTTCTATTATGACCATATCACATATAATGACGAAATAATCTGTACATTTGTACCCAATTAAGTTTACTTTGGATACTCCTGCTTTCCAAATCATTTTGAATTTAAAAAAAAAAAATTATAATTGCAAAATTTATTACCCGTCAAAGTGAGGACATGTTTTTTGGGACACCCTGTATGTTCTTCGCTGTTTAAAATCTAGAAAAATAATCTTATGTAATGATAAGCTTTTTATATATAGGTGTATTCTGAATTAGAGATGCCTATTTTTGCTAAAAGTAACACGACGCATCTCCAATTTCATTGACATCCGTAAATCAAGTGAATGTGGCGCTTAAGTACCTTTTAGAACATTACAGTGAATATTCACGTGCAACTAAATGTTTTAAATAGAGACCTGGGTATTGTAAACACTACATCGGGATGGGAACTTACGCGAGTATAGATTTTACGACAATCATTCTTGAAAGAAACCAATTGTTGATTTCCGCTACATTTCCTAGTATGGTATTCTGCACGCAGCGATGTAGACATGCTATCATCCTTTCACGTGAATTTAGAGAGCAAGATCTGATTCAACAGCTGGTAAATTTACCATTATAACATCATCAATTCTATCGGATCAAGGTTACGACGCACGGAAAACAATTACAGAGCTTTATATCGCGTGTTGTGTACCTTGTTGAAGGAAATTGTCTCCGGGGGTGGTCGCTGCTACCGAACTTCCGGTAGTATCGACAATTGAAATTTGCCATCACCCTTTCTCACCAGTGATTAAAGTGTCAACTGAAAACTTACGGAATCATCTAACATAATGTTTCTACTCTCCGCTAGGCGTCGCTTCATCACTATGATTGTTTCATCTTATATAAACGTTACTACTCAGTCGGAAATCTAATTTTTATTTTTTATTTTTTATTTTTTAGATTACCAGTTCATCACAAGCTCAAGATATGCCCAATAAATTAAGTAAACTACATCTTCAGTCAAACTTATGGGGTTCTAATGACACAAAATAGAGAATGGTGTAGCTTATGTCAAACGTTCATTATATTATTGCTTTGTGTATCTAATACATTTTTGTTGCATGGCTCTAAATTTCTAATTAAAATAACAGGTTATATTTTCCCTTTTTGCCCGCAGATATCTTACAATCTGGAAAATTAATTCGGTAAGCGTTCACGAATAAAAAAGGATCTGCATAAACCAATTGATTTACATGATCTTGTCAATCGGAAGGCTTCATTACGAATTTATCTAGTGACATATATGTACATGTATCTAAAGCATTGTTAGACTGGCTAAGTAAGTGTTCGGTGAACTGGAGATCTGGATAACGACCAGACGAGTAGGTTTCGCGGTAGATAATTATATGGTAAGGCTTCAGTACGCCTATCGCTTACATTATAGGGAATCGGTTTGGTGGTCGTTACCAGTAGTGTCATGGCGCGGCTTCTCATAGAAATTCCAATTTTATATTTCTGGTTTTAGTTAAGTTTTGCTTTACGTCATATGTGGAAGACTAATATGGTACGGACTATAGACAGTTCTCTAAGTTAAGTATTGCTTTACGTCATGTGTGGAAGACTAATATGGTACGGACTATAGACAATTTTGTAGTGTTGTCCAACTGAAACATGCTTCCGAAGATAACACCTTTTAATGGAATCATACTTCACAGTAAAGCATTACTGACTGACTGTTTTGAATCGGAAAATATGCAGAATTGGGTAAATTATGATTTTGGAGAAATCGTTTTGTCGTTCTGGAAAACATCGATTCCCGTACCTTTTCCGAGATTTATGATTACCGATTGGAATTAGTAGTTGATGCAGACTTACACATTGTGAAGGAGATTACAAAACGTCTACCCCACTTGACTAATAAAAGTAAATGTTGCCCATGATCTTTTGGGTGTAAATATATAAAACAAAAATAGACCAAACACAATCTGACCTACGCCGGCGAATTAGTTTACGTCGGCAGGGCTTCGAGGTTACAGATAACTTGTTGATGACATAATTGGAGGCCTAAATAGATAATATAAGGTAAATTTGAGAAATTAGATTTGAGCGCACCAGGAAAAAGAACAAGATCTTTTAGAAAAAAAGTGTTTCGACTACCTACAACCACGATTTGAAACCTTTGTCACATCAAGGGTCACACAACAACATGAACGAGTTCCATTGAAACAAGCACGAACAAGCCTGCTATTAAACTAGATACAAATATATATAGTAGCAGACCGTTGTAACAGCAAGCACAAACTGCAGAGCCAGTCGAACTGCAAGCATTGCATTTAGAATCAATCGACTCCAGCAGGACAGGGCTTTCTGTATATCAAGCGCCCTCGTCCTATTTTATGAAGCTCGACCGAGGTAAATCGGGCATGTCTAAAGCTAGTCCACAGTTAACCAGTTCTCGGACTCATCATTATTCACGCTTCAGTGTGCTGTGAATAAGCTTGGTAAATTCGTTACTTGGTTCAGATGGTCAATTAATAACAGGTTGTGTTTAGTAATTAATACGTCTCCCCCTTGTCTAATACACACCGTAAACGTCTGAGCCGCATCCATTACCATCGCTCCCGTCTGGTGGAGGCAGTAGCGGCCATTACTTAGTGCCGTCTGGTAGCAAGGCTCTCTGTGTGTTACTAAGCGAACATGCCTTACATAATGTAACAGCGACTTCTGGCCATGACAAATTGGGGGCGGTAAAAAAGCTACATATAGAACATACCATTGTGGATGTAATACGTTAAATAGCTTCGTGATGTATTCACGTTTTGACCTTGGATTAAATTTTAACAGAGTTCTCATTAGGTTCTGGAATTAGCAGGTACCATACTCAGTCAGTTGGTAGGTGGACCGTTTCCTTCTCGTCTGGCGTATTATCGCTATATCGCTAGGATGAAACTAAGTTAGGCCTAGTATAACATCGGACAGGTTACGCAAATACATTCAAATTTTGATAATGTCAGTGCTATTTGCAAGATTAGGCGCATTTCGTAAGATTAAAAAGGGCTCGTTATTAAAACATCGTCCATGTTATAGGCCAATAGAGAGGCAGTAATACGTTAAAAGCTTAGCAAAAGACGTGTACTATGATGTCCATTTAATGTTCGATATAACTGAGATTGTTTTACGTTGATGTGTCGGATTTTTCGTATTGTTTCGCAATGCATAGGATGGATGAATATGTAGTGCAATTGATGCAAGCGGGATGCGTTTCCGCTTGCCAGAATCAGAAAATATGCTTGCATTGCGATATCTAAACTTACCATGATCTGCACTGTGGAAAGTGTGTTGGTTGGTTATTAACGGCCTCCTCTGTATGCGCTGTGTTGCTGTAGATGTCTGTGTTGTGTGTCCTTGTGATAGCGAAACACCTTTCCATTTTATAGTGCTCTCGTTAAAGAATGTTGCCAAAGACACCGAGCAGCAGCCCCCGCCTGAACTTAGCCTGATATATAAGAAATCTTTAAGACATACTGCTGTTTATTATAACTCCGTTTGTGGAGTGCCAACGACATGGACATGTAGTACAGATCAGTACTTTACACGAAAAAGAAATTGTTATCAAGTTACACTCCCCCAAATCTCGTGATCTGAACCCGTATTATCCTGTATTTCCGGTGTAGCGTCCCATTTACTAACTTTATCTTCGTTCAATTTAGACAGCGAAGACCGTTCGGTTAAAAGTCACAAATACATCTATAACTTAACCAATGCAAGTACTCTTCGGCTTATCAAATTAAAAAATGGAACTGCTAGACAAAACGCAATAAGGAGACCATGCTTTGAGAGAACGACATTTAGTAAAGCCCCTGAAGCTTCTAAGTGACATATGACGTCTCGGCAAACTAGTTAATCTGGGTCGAAGGCTAGCCAAAATATGTCCGGGTGTTTGATAAAATGTTTTCACGTGAATTTAATAGACAGTTAGTGTCAACGAAAATGTGGTTTGGGCACCTTTATAATAGTATTTCCCTTCTAGGATTAATAAAACGACAGTGGCAAATCCAGTTAATGTAATGATAAAAACTCCAATCGATCACAGACAGAATTCGGCTTAAAACAATACTTTGGATACTGTTGACACCCTGATGTGGTCGACTTATGTGTTAAATGCAAGATTTCCTTTGTATATAGATGTAATCAATTTAGGTCTATTTTGCTGTTTTGCCGCGTAGTACAGTGATAGTCAACTAATTTGTGGTGAGACGCCGACTTCAGGAAACATATGAACGAGCCGCGTCACCCAATGTGCAGCTTTGAGTCCAAGATGTAACCTCTTCTAATTCAAAGACTAGTTCTGATGCTACAAAGTTAGCTTTTAAAAAAGTATACTTATGAATCAGTGTGTTATATGTGGACCGGTGACCTACTTACGTGTGCAAGTGACTGTGGAAAGACGAAACCCTCGGTGGCAGGAGACTGCGTGTGTGTCACCCTTAATACTCAACTGATACTGTAGGATCACAGGGACTTGTAACGTAGGTTGTGAGAAAGTCTACTGTGTATACATGTGTACTATATACTATATAAAAGGACAAGGGAACCAACGGCTCGCTTGGAAGAGGTACACCTGCCTCTACAAAAGTCGCCCGTATTCCGTCAAACATTGATAAATATGTACATATTTAATACCAATATATTCTTAAATAAATTTTCGACATGGAAAACACAACTTCAAACACGAAATAATATATTAACATACCTTTATTTCACTATGAACGTGGAAAATGCAGTCAGATATCACCGATGTCGTTTTGCCTGTCCACTGAAATCTAGGTCAAAAGCACTCATATTCCCTGGTAACAAATTTTGTATGCATTCATTTCACTTTCTGGTGATATTTTCCCATTGCAAATACAAATAGGCTATCTCTGATAACTCTTTCATTAATCCAATCCAACAGCTAAGCGAGGAATCACACTTTTTTTATCCAGCACTCGACTCTTGTTCGTATAATCCGCCATATTGTAATTGATGATGGGTACCTTTTTGGTGTACTCGCCCTTACCCGATACTACACTGAAATTCTGTACTCAGACTCTGTATAAATTAAGTTTCACGGTTTAGGTTCTTAGAAGAACCTTTATTTGAGATGTATATATCATTAATTGAAGAATCTAACTTATATGGAGACTCTAATGTTGTACTTGACCGTTACCACATTGATATTGTAGCGTTTAGTGTACAGACACCGGGTATATGGTGTTTCCAGTCCAGGTCCGGGTATGGGGTACACAATATCCACACAAACGTGTTTAACCTAGATTTCAGTGGACAGGCAAAACGACATCGGTGATATCTGACTGCATTTTCCACGTTCATAGTGAAATTAAGGTATGTTAATATATTATTTCGTGTTTGAAGTTGTGTTTTCCATGTCGAAAATTTATTTAAGAATATATTGGTATTAAATATGTACATATTTATCAATGTTTGGCGGAATACGGGCGACTTTTGTAGAGGCAGGTGTACCTCTTCCAAGCGAGCCGTTGGTTCCCTTGTCCTTTTATATAGTATATAGTACACATGTATACACAACAGACTTTCTCACAACCTACGTTACAAGTCCCTGTGTGTAGGATGAGTCTGACGACAATCCAAAAGGAGCGGAAACTGTCACTTTTATAGAATTTATCGCACCTCGGACAGAAATGTCCACAAATGATTGGCGGAAAGCCGTCACGTGGTGACCCCCTATCACTTTATAGGGGGTCAGTAAAGTCATTATGGTGCAATATGGCGGCTCTCGCCCTCGCTTCAAAATTTAAACACATTATTTTCAAGTTAATATACCATTTCCTTACCGTAAAACTATATATTACTTGTTAATTTTTGTGTAAAAATAACTTAAATAGTTTTAATACTTCAAATTAAATGAAATGCATATTTTTAAATATGAGTTGCTTCCCCTACGCCAGTTTGAAAGTTGATGACGCGGCGAAAGTCAAACGTAACAATTCAAGCGTTTTCTAGACTGTGATTAGAAACAAATGGAGGGGTTCGTACCTCCGACAATCCTCACTCTACAATCAATTTATCGGCATAACTTTCAAGTGATTATTTCAGCAAGAATGCAAAGAGGATCAAGGAGATTGTGCTTTAAATGTTGGATGGATGTTTTTGTCACTTTTGTTTGTGATGCTTTCAATGTGGACCGGTGACCTACTTACGTGAGCAAGTGACTGTGGAAAGACGAAACGCTCGGTGGCAGGAGACTGCGTGTGTGTCACCCTTAATACTCAGCTGATACTGTAGGATGAGTCTGACGACAATCCAAAAGGAGCGGAAACTGTCACTTTTATAGAATATTTAGTGTCTCCTTACAGGGACGCATGGCCAAAAGTGAGGCCATGTGAAGGGAGAAGTTAAGAAGCGGAGAGTCAGTTAGGAAGTTTAGTCACCTCTTATGATACCATGAATGGAGTAGGCCTATTTAAGCGACTAGTCTCACATTCCCCAAAATTTTCCTGTAGTTCAATATTTTTCATATTTGATTTATGAAGTAAATATGTTGTTATGCATCTTCTGTCAAAGTTTCGAAGAAATTGAACCATCTATTTTTTCTGAATAAATATTCAAATTTGCCATTTTTGAGTAGATTTGCACATGAAAAATCAGCATTAGTCTGTACTAAATCCGCCCCGTAAATGAAAATAATTAACAAAATGTTCTACGATATATATATATTGTTTAATTGACGTGATATATATCAATCCTTTTTTTTTTAAAAATGCTTTACTTCTCGTCATAATTAATTTCTAGTGATCATTTTTGGAGGAAATTAGGTAAAAAAGACGCAAGTAAATTACCTAAAACATTCTCACCAAAATGAAAATAAATCAAAATTGTGAAGTTCAATTTTTATAGAAAAATAACAGACTAAAAAGTGACAAAGTTGCTTTTAATCAGTCAATTTTCAAGAAAATTGAACCACAATTTGTCAAGATAGAGCATTTTTAGCACCAAAAAATCTTCATTTTTCATTGAAAAAGACGGGATTCACAATAGAGTTATCTCCCCTATTATATATACTTTTTATACATTCACTGCAGAATTTTCTGTTACAATATAGCCTAGATGTCAATAGTTTTAGTTTTAAAATGATTAACAATGTTTAATCAATATATATTTACCATAAAATAGCAATTTAAGATTGATAGGATTATTTGTGTTGTTATTTTTAAAACTAATAAAATAATTTATTCATAAATTCAAACTTCAGAAAAGGGGGTATTAATCAAATCGCGGTCATTCAAATGCTTGAAGAGCTTGGGGCACTGTCATAACTCAAGCGTCTGTATGAAAAAATCATGATCTGTCTCCCTTACCATGAGACTACATTCTTAAAGCGATATATATCTGGGATCTTATGGTTTATGTCGCCTTCTGCATCATGAAATATATATTGTAGTTAGCGGGAGAAAGGGCGACTAAATTTGGGATCTTATCTTTTAATAAAGATTTTTTGAATTAGGAGTTCGTTCCAAAGTTACAAATGGAATAACATGATATAATGTAATATAATAATATGTTTTTTTTCTTGATTTTGACATATTAGAAATCAAAGGCACCAATTTGACGCAAAATGTAATTTTATCGGAATTTCAGCAAAATTGGTTGTCTTATTCGTATGAATATTCGCATAATTAACAAAACCAATGTTTTCTTTAAGAAATAATAAGATCACACACGCATTCCATTTTTGCTCAGAATATAGCAGTATATCTTACACTACGTAGCGACCACAACATCTTCAGGAAAAAACGTAAAGCTGAAAACACGATGGGTTGTGCCTCAATGCTTTACTGCATCGCCGTTTGGACGTTATATGCCGACAAATGCCGTACGTGCTGGTCCACCTTCCTGGTTACCTGTGCTGAAGCTACAACGTTACTTTTACTGGGCGCTCCCTCTTGTACAAGAACCAGGCTCGCACTCTCTTACCTGGTGAATAAAGATAAACAATATCAGCATTGTATGTTGATGCTTTTTTCGCTTTACAAACTATTATTGCAAAAACTTTGTCTAAAAGAAAACGTCTTTATTATTGTTTTGTAGATTTTCGTAAAGCTTTTGACTATGTAGATAGAGCAAGTCTCTGGTACAAGCTGTCCAAATTAGGTATTCGTGGAAAGTTTTTGGCAACGGTCAAATCTCTTTATACATCTGTTAAATCTTGTGTTTTAGTAAATGGAAACTGTTCAAATTTTTCTCTAATAACGTAGGTATAATGCAAGGGGAAATTTTGTCCCCCCCCCCCCCCGCTTTTTTCTTTGTTTATAAACGATTTTGAGAATAGCTTTATTGAAAATGGTGCTCCTAGCTATGAGTTTGGAGAATTGCAAACATATGCAGATAAATGGAAAGTAACAGTTAATACAGAAAAAACTAAGATTGTCGTTTTTCGTAATGGCGGTATAGTTAAAGGAAACGAAATTTGGACTTTCAATGGGGAACAGCTTTCTGTAGTTGATCAATTTTGTTATTTAGGCGCCCTCTTCCGATTCAACAATAAACTTAGTTTTATGTCTAAACACGTGGCTGAACAGGGACGTAAAGCTCTATTTGCTCTTCGCTCCAAATGTAATAATATGAGTTTGAATATCAATACTATGTTTCACCTTTTCGATTCATATGTTTGTAGTGTTCTTTTCTATTGGTGTGAAATATGGGGAATTAATAAATCGGTTGAGGTAGAAAAAATTCATTTGGAATTTTGCAAAAATTTACTTGGTGTAAAGAAATCCACATGTAACGATATGGTATACATTGAACTTGGACGTTAGTCACAGGCTAATGCACAACTGTGTAGAATGTTAAAATATTGGTTTAAATTATTAAAATCAGAAAATTGTATCTTATCTGAGGTCTATAACTTTCTTTACATGGAAACGGCGAAGGAACATTCTAAGCAAAATTGGTTAGTATTTCTAAAGCGTAAATTATTTGAGCTAGGTTTTGGTTATGTTTGGACGAGCTAGGTTTTGGTTGATATCTATCTTTTACCTCTATTAAACAGATAATTGAAGATCTGGCTAATCAAATTTTTTCTAATTTTATACAAGTCTCAAGTAAATGTGATCTTTATAGGCATATGGTTGATAAAGTGACTTTGCAATTCTATTTGACTAAACCATTACCAAATCAACGAAGAATTATGATTACGAAATTTTGTCTTTCTGCGCACAATTTAGCTGTAGAATCCGGGAGATACAGTAATGTAGAAAGGTGTTACAGATATTGTCAATATTGTATTTATTATTAGATGTTGCAGATGAATATCATATTTTCTTCTTGTCTGCCACTTTTATTCTGATATTAGGGTGAAATATATAAAGAAATATTATTGGCACAAGCCATCAGTTCATAAAGTTATCGAATTATTAAACTCAAAGAGTCAGAAAGAATTTAATTTGCTTTGAAGATTTATAGTAGAAGCCCATAAACGTAGAATTGTGTAATTACATTATTACTGAAATGTTTTTGTCTTCTAAGTGCTTCTCTCTATCCGATATTTTCGTGTCCTTCAATCAGTCCGTTCGTCCGCATGTTCCTTTTTTGTCATTTGTACAGGTGTAATTTTAGTACATATAACTCCATATTGTAACTTAAGGTGCAATATCTAATTCAAAGTATTATATATTGGTTATTCTGTTTACATTGTATGTATTTAATTCATATGGTTACTTTTTTTGGAAAATACGCACCGCTTTAGTATTTTGTCAAATGTATTCTTTAGAATATGTGTTATTGTGTAAATGTATATGCTTGTTTGTAGCCGATAGGCCAAATGGCCTAAGGTAATAAAAGAATTGAATTGAAAGGATATTATCTAATCTTCATTATGCCATGTTAATATGAATAATATTATTCTTATTTGCAAAAGGTGTGCATAAAGTTGCTTTGTGTAGGGTTCGAAGTGTGGTGAACAAATAATATGCAAAAAAGTCCAAATTCAAAATGCCACTATATACATGTATGATGTCAAGGCAAGCATTCACTACGGCTAGCCATTTTATTGCAATGTAGACTATTACTGCCATGTACCAATTTGTTAAAGCTGTTTTTGTTACAAATTGGGACTCACTTAACTGAATTTGTTACTAAAATGATTGTAACGAATACACCAGTAAATAGGAATAATCGGAACGTTTTCAGACAGTAGCTTCACTATGGCTAGTGTTTGCTTTAAACGTCCCCCGAATCATATACATGTAGTCCTGTTAACTCGCTACACTGTACATACGGTCAATTTAATCAGGCTTGTTTCCAATCGAATGGACTTCATGACGTCCGCGTTTTATGAGACAACTCTATTTGTATGTTTGCGTATACTGGACGATGTAGATTTGCTCAGGAGACTCAGCCATGTTCGGCAATCTCAATTCTGTGTACCACACGCTTCTATGTTTATGTGATTAAACTACATCCTTAACCGTTATTTAAAAGCTAGCAAATACAAGTTTAGTGTTCCCGGGGTGGCCATATTCACTTATCTGCAAGTGCATGTATTTTACAATGATACATGGCAAACACGGGGCTTTAATCTCATCTAAAAGTCATGCATAAAATAACATGCAAACGCTACCTCGTCGCGTTCGATATGATGTACGACATCTTCAGTTTGGTATCATTTTCAGTTTTTGATAAATAGTAATCACATTTCCTAGGAACGTGGTTTCATATTGAATCGTAAATAACTGTTTGTCGGTATAATTAACGGGGAATTTCTATGACTATTGCATATCGAACTTGCGGAGTCCACGGTTTGCAAATCGAACGTCATATGCATGTATAAAGATAAAATTAGGATGAACTATTGCCATGAAGTTTAGTGTAATTATTACAACTAATTTTTAAATGAAAGTTAGGTATGATTTATGAAAGTAAAAGAAACCTTGCATTTATCAATAAAATGCATTCTCGCAATTCTTGAGTGGGAAAATGTTGGTAGAAGAGCGCGTGCATTAGGGAACATTGACTTAATTTGTAGAGTACGTTGTTGTAGAACAGCTCCAGAAACACTTGTAACAAATCGAATCGAGAATTAAGACATGATGCACTTGATAAGCTTATTATATTGTGGGCCAAATGAGACAATAATTCCTGTACGATGAACTATTTATTCACGCACAATAAGCTCTGAATAGGAAGTAATTCGTCTGCTCGTCGAGACGGAAATTGACAGTATCACAGAAGAAAGATAAATCGGCCGTGTGTTAATACACTTCCAATAACAATTGCACTAATTTTGGGTAAGTCAAATTGACAAATGTCTAGCCATCTTAAGCACATCGTTTAAATACGATTTCAATAGAATGGATTATTCTTCTCTGTCCGTATATCTTGTTATACAGGCTAGATTGATTTTCCGGCGTTTTGAAGTGGTCTTTTTCTGCTAACTAGAATATACCTGCATGGAAAATAAGGAGAAGTCTG
The DNA here is from genome assembly GCF_041381155.1 of Argopecten irradians. NCBI lineage: Eukaryota > Metazoa > Mollusca > Bivalvia > Pectinida > Pectinidae > Argopecten > Argopecten irradians. The sequence continues at coordinate 46,785,689 of NC_091134.1, read as the reverse complement.
TTGAAAGAGCTGAGCGGAGACAATGACAACAATCAGATTGTATTTAGGTGTGTGTTCGTGCTAAAGTGTGTGTGTGAAGAGGGATACGGGCTGCGTCGGAGTAGGTACGAAATCATTAGAATCCATGGTAAACAACACATTATACTGGTATCATTTGGGCAGATGAACGTATACATAGAGGGACGCCAACTTGTCTGTCTTGTGTGTAAAGTATGCCATGGTAAAACTGTAGTTTAAGGTTACGCTTTCGGTATCAATGTACTTGTCTTTTATCCATGGAACCATATATAGGGGCCTTCTCCAATGTTGAAATTCAAACAGAACTACGTGTTCATAATATAAACCAAAGACTAAGGCTATTGGGAACCTGGTATATTACGGAATTTATTTGTTCTGAAACGGGCCAGGTGGCGTCGCTGATTACATTTCTACTTTTGAATCATCTCCAGAAAATAACTAGCGGAGACTAATGATACAACACATTTAGCAATGCACGTCATTTCCAATGCCTTAATGTCTTAATTACCCTGTGATGTCAATTAATTCATCTATGAAAATACTGGAAACGCAACATGTCTCAAAATGGAATAAGCTCATGCAACAGAGTGTTAGGAGAATAGACATACGGAGCTTGAGAAAGATTTCTCCTATCTTTTAAGATTTTTCTGGAATGGAGATAGCAAACATTGATCGTCGAAATACGAGATGGACACAATCCCCAAATGCAGTGTACATAACTAAGGAACAAAGCAACCAAGAGTGAAAAGATACATTGTATGGCGCATTATCGGCCCGTTTCGACCAATCGGTGACCATTTTCAAAATCCAAAAATTAAATATCAAAATATGATGTTTCTGAATACATATTGTTTTACGTGTAACATATAAATGATCTTCTATGTCAAAAAATAAAATCCCCTTTTTACCTCGAGCGCATCAGAGGACTAACTTCCTTTATGTCTTATTTTATTCAGTGTAATTAAATACAACTTTAATCCTATTTCTAAAAAAGTGATTATCCGATTCACCCGTACCGCAAAAATGTTTGCTTAGCGATAAACATTTAGGAAGTGGGACGATTGGTTCGTCTGTTGTCAGTATAACATGACCGGGTGGCAATAGAGTGTGTTGCTTGGTGTCTTTGGTAGCATGCTTCAGTAGTTCCACAATATAAGAAGACAACACGAATAAAATACTACAACCTCCTAAAACACGCACCTCGCACTTCACACACGAATTACACCACATACACATGAGTCTGCTCAATGAGCCTGGCTATCAATATAACAATCAATCAATCAATCAATCAATCAATCAATTATAACAGTATGTAAATATAATAGAGCAAACCATAGTCTTATATTATCCTCATCCTAATCTATTCTCGTTGGCCCTATCTTCACTCTACTGCTTCCCCTTTTAAGGTTCCGAAGATACTGAGCTTGATACTTGTCACCTTGAACTTTAACCTTTTAATCAATAACAAATGAATACTTCTGTAGCTGAATACACGAAAAGAGCAATTAAAACATCTGCCGTAACTATCTCACATGTTTCGTCTGACAAGTGACCTTGATTATCTAATGCAGTCAAAAAATGAGGATCTAGTTTTGTTGGTTTGATGTATCGGATTGTTGTGGAATCTTTTATAACCAAACGTTAACAACTTCTCTTGGAAATGAAACTGAGATAATTAAGACAGATTGTGTAATAATATCACACGGACGAGATAACGAGGCCACGTGTCGTGATTACACCTCTTTATATAACAAAGGAAAGTTATAATTATGTTTCATATTGTAACATCATTGTTTATAAACAAAACATGTATATTTCAAAATAGCATACACATATCAAACTGTGGAAAACCAGCAAATAATTACTTTTAACCAGAACGACATAGGTATTACATGTAGTACCACTTACTCGATCATAGACTGTGTAACATACAAATGTATATAAATCGTACATCTTAAACATTTAACAAAGGATGAACATGTGAAAAAAATACTGTACTGTATAGGTACATAGTTTGGCGCAAACGTTTAGCGCAACTTATGTTTTATTTTGGAAAAAAAAAACCCTAGTAAATGCACAATGATGAATGCGCATGTTTGTTAAAATGACATAAAATGCTATAAGCGCAACAATTTTAGAACAAGTTTTGGCTTAAATTGTAAACTAGTAGTATGAGATATGCTTACATGCTTACAATTAATATCAAGATTAAACTACATAAAAAATTACAGTTTATATGAATATTTTAATTTTCTTAAAGGGACAATTCAGTTTAAGAGTACATAAAAATTTGCACATATTTAGGAAACAAACCAGTTCTAATAGAAATTAGATTAGTTGGTTTTACTCCGTATCAAAATACTTTTTTAATTTCTTGTTAAATATGTTTCATAATATAAGGAATGTAGAACAATATATTTTTGTCATATTTTGCTTCATGGTTATGTAACATAATTAGCCTCATTGAATTGTCCCTTTAATTTTTCTTATAGACAATATTAACATTAATTAAAACAGCAAAGTTAAAGTGGGGTTTTGTCGGCGCAAAAACTATAAAATGAAATGGCCATTTTTAGGACTTCATTATATTCTATTGTCGTCGCAGGGATCTGAGAATTAGTTACAGATTATATAATCATGGACCCACCGGAGTGCCGTAAGACCATTTTTAGACGTTTTAAAGGTCTTGATAAAAAACGATACTACATGGTCTTAGGCATATCCCAGTGATTGTATAGTTGCTTGATTTATCCCACTAAGAATAACATTTTGAGATACTTTTGCTCAACATGCGTCAAATAATGACAGATATACACTGATTTAGATAGTCGACGTTTGATGTCTGTCCGGTAGGCGGCAATAAATAGGGTCGTAAACATGCATATGATCATGTGACCTTGAAATAGACTATATGATGTCCCGGATGTATCGGGATGCAGAGAGACGACGCGTGCAGACATTAATGTTCCCACCTTCGCCAGAATGATGTATTTGAAAGTGACGCATTTTACAGGTACAATACAATGCATACCAAGAGAAATCGGATAAACCCATGGACTTTGATTGATAGTAGAGTTTAAATTTGCTAAAGTGTTGTTGAATTTTTGGCTGTTGCTGTTAATTCATTATATAATTCCCCCAAAATAGCAAGGATTAACTTGTTTTTGCCGGCGCACGCGTTTTATATATGTACGTGTATATATTATTTTAAGAGGTCTATGAGCTCTGAAATTTGAGCCATATGAGGTGCATGGGCACGCAAAAATATGCATTAAATTATATTGTAGAAATATACCTATTGAAAGTACATGTATATAGAGACATGCATTTACGTAGACCAGATAATTACGTTTCTTGGGTGGCTT